>NC_085989.1:46969365-47041865 GCF_030014385.1 Trichomycterus rosablanca | reverse complement strand
GTCTTAAAATACCGTGTCCACTCACTGTCCACTCTATTAGACACTCCCACCTAGTTGGTCCACCTTGTAGATGTGAAGTCAGACACGATCGCTCATCTATTGCTGCTGTTTGAGTTGGTCATCTTCTAGACCTTCATCAATGGGCACAGGACGCTGCCCACGGGGCACTGTTGGCTGGATATTTTTGGTTGGTGGACTATTCTCAGTCCAGCAGTGACGTGTTTAAAAACTCCATCAGCGCTGCTGTGTGAAGAATGATCCACCACCCAAATAATACCTGCTCTGTGGGGGTCCTGACCATTGAAAGGGGGCTAACAAAGCATGCAGACCTTTTTTTTTGGTGCTGATAAAATGGACAGTGTGTGTTGAAACAAGGAGGTGGTTTTAATGTTATGGCTGATCGGTCTATATAGCACCTTTCAAATACCCAAGGACACTTTACAATGTCAATGTTAAAGGAAAGAGCAAGCATATGTTTTAGTTTTTAGTTGACCTTTGAGGGAGGAGATGGAGGAACAGTCATAAAGTGATTGTGGAAGGGAGTTCCAGAGTTTGGGGGCTGAGGAACTAAAAGACCCGTCACCAACCAACACCAGTCTATAACTGGGAACCGCTAGAAGGCTTAGCCAGAGGATTTTAGGGCTATGTTGGGACGGTAAGGGTTGCTGAGTTTTGGATGAGCTGAATATAAACTAATTTTTTCTTCTGCATTCTAGTCTAGAAGTTCTAGTCTTAAAGACTTCCTTATTTAGCACTCATTTGATTAAGGAGGAGATGCCACCACTCCCATATTACTATGCACTGTGCACAGGAAACAAATGCTTGATAACCAAAACCTGAAAATGCAAATTCTCTGGTGAGGTTACATTCCGCATTACAAAAATCCCCGACAATCTACTTGCTGTTTTGTTTTCAGCTGTTGACTATAGTTGGATTTATAAACTTGAGCATCTTCCCTTTAGGGAAAACCAGAGCGTACGAGGGAAGTCATTCAGTGAATGAGGGAAAAAGTCACAGATGTAAGCATCATGAGAGCTGTAGAGACCACACCACTATTGGTATAAACACCGATCAGTCATAACAATAAAACCACCTCCTTGTTTCTACACTCACTGTCCATTTTATCAGCTCCACTTAACATCTGTTTCACTGCATGCTTTGTTAGCCCCCTTTCATGCTGTTCAAGGGTCAGGACCCCCACAGGAGGTGGTGGATCATTCTCAGCACTGCAGTGACACTGACATGGTGGTGGTGTGTTAGTGTGTGTTGTGCTGGTGTGAGTGGATCAGACACAGCAGCGCTGATGGAGTTTTATTTTAAAAATATTTTGTATTTTGTATTAATGTAAACATAATTGAATGTAAAGGCTCCGTCTCAAATGCAAAAATTCTCGTCCGTGTTTTGACCCCCACCCCCTTCATGTGCGTCCACAGAATTGTTGGGAGTTTTCAAAGTTGTGTTTTTAGCTGCTTTACACTTCAACATCTTGGACATTTTGACCAACTGATTGCTAACTGAACTGCCGTAGGTTTACTAGGATTTTTGCAGTTGGGTGACAAATGCATGTGACATTCACCAAAAGAAAGGTACAAGCCTGAATAATTGACCCCAACAGGTAGGTTAAGGTCTGATCATACCTGGTGTTTGTATGTTGTTTGCTGTGTTGTTTTGCAACAAAAACATCCAGTGCAAACAAAAACTGCCCATTTTTATCAAGTTTGTTGAACTTTGGCCTCAAAATTGCATTGCCGACTCACAGCACAATTGCTGAGGGTTATCAACTTACAGTAGATACACAGTTGTTAGGAAATGACAAAAGCACTAACTATAGCAGCGCTACTGTCTGAGATTCAAACTTAATGATGAATTATGCAATAAAAATCTAGCCACATGGTTTACAGTATTGAATTAGATGGATTAGAAAGTGTAAATGTACTCTGTGGTTGTGGTGTTTGTATTGTTTACAGCCTGTTAACATTAAGGTGAAGCTGATCCAACAAACCACGTCAACAAAGCCAACAAACTCCCAATGGCGTATCTGTAAAACCAGATTCAAATTCTACATTAAGTTATTCATTAGTTATTACTAACTAAAGGAGCAGTTCTACTAATACTCACACCTATATTGCTCACTAAACTAAATGGCAGATCAGTTTTTGTTGTGACCGGGCCATTTTGCTAGGAGGGTTAGGCTGATCCTAACCTAAAGAATAAGATAAAACAATTCTATCCTGATGTGAACAGTATGTTTAGGGTGGTAATGCTTCCATTCATAATGTACTGGAGATCATAAATGGTTTAATGGGATGTAAATGTGTAAATTAGCATGTAAATCTGTTGGATTTGAGGAAAACTCTATTGAAAGAATGATGATCTGTTCCATAAGTATACTTCCAGACTAGTAGAATTAATTCGAAAGTGAACAGAAGATGTCCAGGAGGCTCGCAATGACCCAACACTTTACTATGTTGTCATTGTGAACTACATGTGTGGCCTAAATTAATTGTACTTGCGTCTTGGGTGGGAAACCATAACAGATCTGTAATGTTTTACATACACAATATTATATTTGATGATATATATATAATTATATTTGAGTATTGTTTCCGCTACTACATTTAGTTCAAGAGGAGCCTACGTGAACAGGTATCATTTTATGTAGCGCTGGTGCGTCCCATTCAAATAAAACTGTAAGGAGGACATCCTATTAAAAATTACCATCATACCAAGGCTGTAACTGCAATATATATTGAGGTGGGGGGGGGGGAAGTAGTATTAATAGAATAGAAAGCATTTATTTGTCATGTATGTATGTGTACAGTAAAACAAAATTCCTTTTTCCCCATATTCAAGCTTGTTTGGACGTTGGGGTCAGAGCGCAGGGTCTGCCATTGTACAGTGCCCCTTCAGTAGAGAGGGTTCAGGGCCTTGCTCAAGAGCCCAACAGTGGCTGTATGGCAAAGCTGGGATTCAAACTCTCGACCTTTCGATTGATAGCCCAAAGCTCTACCCACTACACTACCACTGTCCCATCAGTTGTTGATATGGCAGGAATCTCTTAGAATGGAGCTTGTGTTGGAGATGGCACTCTCATAATTCAGGTACACGTGCCTTGAAAACCATTGTCAATGTGGTATCGTGCACACATTTACATTTAGTCATTTGGCTATGACTTACAGACCTGGGCATCATTTGGCTATGACCAGGTCAGGCAGATGGCACACCTTGCCTGTAGAATTAATGTCAAGACTACACAACTGCCTAAAAATGAGCAGAACAATGAATGTAATTTCAATACACAAATAATGTCAAGCGATGTCTGGGTAACAGTGTTAATTTTGACAGCAAATTTTGATTTAGTTTTAGTCATAGTCTTTTGACTAAAATGTAATTTAGTTTTAGTCATAATTTAGTCATCTGAATTGTTTTAGTTTTAGTCTAGTTTTAGTCGACTAATTATCATAAGAATATAGTCGACTAAATCTACAGTCGATTCAGTCGACTAAAATACATATTTGTTTGTTTATTATGATTTTAACGTCATGTTTTTAGTTTACACATTGGTTACATTCATGACAGGAACGGTAGCTATTCATTACACAAGTTTAAATCGAACACAGTCATGGACAAATTTAGTATCTTCAATTCACCTCACTTGCACGTCTTTGGACTGTGGGAGGAAACCGGAGCACCCGGAGGAAACTCACGCTGACACGGGGAGAACATGCAAACTCCACACAGAAAGGACCCCAACCGCCCCACCTGGGGTTCGAACCCAGGACCTTCTTGCTGTGAGGCGACAGTGCTACCCACTTAGCCACCGTGCCGCCCTAAAATAAATATAAAGGGTGTAAAATGTAAATGCTTTTTTATCACTTCCCTTAAATTATTTATACACATACATATACACTAATGAAACATTGTTAATCAGGTATGGAATATTATTAATGTTTGAATGTGCAATACACACAAAACCAGATTTAACTTATTTCAAACAACTTTATTTAACTGACCTTGCTTATTGAGAATAACAATAACAAAATATTAATGACCAGTAGGCCTGCTCTGCCTGAAAAATATATGCATTGTTCATAACAAATTGCATATTACATTCTTTATAAAACTGGGTACCATAAAAGCAGCTGTGCCATTATGTTGCCATTATACTGCCAGCAGTGCCAGATGTTTCAGATTTGTTGTGTTTTTACCCGAGATCGCCCCACATGGTTTACACATCGTCTTGTTTTTCACGACGTCAAATGAGAAATGTGTCCAGATATCGACTCTCCTCTTTCTCCCTGTTGACATTGTGGAGTTAACCTGGTTCCATGAGTAAAGAAAGTTCACAGGCTAGTCTGGTCTTCCCGGGTTCAGATCAAACTTGTGCGAGTGTGGTCTTACCGCGGTACAGAGCTATCTCTATCTACGGCTCTGCCGCGGTACTGCAAAAGATTAGTACTGATTGGATGGCTACCCGGCTTGTCCCGCCCCTCCACATACGCTAAAGTAGTTATGATTGGATCTCTTCCTAACTTGTCCCTACCTTCCACAAAACTAAATCAGTTCTGATTGGATGTCGTCCCTGCCAGACATTTTCGTCTCGTTTTTATTCGTTGACGAAAGTGTCGATTCATTTCGTCATAGTTTTTATCTTTTTTTGTAGTTTTTATTTAGTCATCGTCTCGTTTTCATCATGAAAAAAGGTTCGTTGACGAAAACTATGACGAAAATCATTCGTCAACGAAATTAACACTGCTGGGTAACCATTAAGCTTAATTGTATTTAGTCTTGGGTTTATGTACTATTATATACTATATGGTGAAGAGTATGTGGGCACGTGCCAATGAGCTTGTTGGACATGAAGTTATAGCATTCATATAAATAATTTGATACACAGTGTTAGCAATGGGTGTGGCTGAAACACTTCAATAACAACAGGGGTGTCTAAATACTTTTGGCCATATAGATTATGTTGTGGAAAGTGGCATCAGAAATCACAGATCTTCTCAACAAACATGAAAACAAACAAAGTATCGCAAATTTCGATGAAAAAGATTCTGTATAAGATTTCCTAAAATTGCACAATATCAGGTCTGTCTGAAACCTAGTGAGCTGCCTTGCTGCCTAATACCTACCTGATCAGCTGCCTCAGTAGAGAGTATTCTAATAAGATATGGAATGGCAGATTATTTAGACACACTACTTAAACAGAGATTACAACGATAATCGATACATCACCGCCGTTTTAGCTTGCTAAGCTAACACAGTTAGCCTCAGTGAAATCAAACTGATGGGCTGAGGCGAAACAACCAGCTAGCATGCCACTAACGTCTCCCTTTGTGTACCGAAAACGCTAAAATTGTCACTAACGAGCCCGAATTTACAAATAAATGACACAGAATTTATTTACATTTAAAAAGAACTAAGTTCGTTGCTCAGCATTCATCCGCCATGTTTGTATTTATTTGAGACAAAAGTTGTGCCGCACTGAATGCTGGGATTGCGTCGGACGCTCCCTCGTTATTCAGTCAGATTATCACTCAGAATTAAGGCGGCTCAGTAGGAGCATTTTAAGGGATCTAAGAATTTAGACATGCCCTCTTCTCATAAGTGTAGGATGATGTAAAATGTGTCTATGTAAAGAGATGACTACATTTTCAGACAGACCGTTTGTACACCTACTGTATCTAAGCAATGCACCAGCTAAAATAGAGAACATGTGGTAGCCTAAGTTTAGGTTTTAGACCGCTATAATATAATTATTGGCTCAATAATACATAACTAATAACTTATCGTTTTCTGAGCAAGTAGCAAATAACATCAAATTGTCAGTTTAACTGCTGATAAATTAAACAAAGGACTTATTTTGGGTGGAATTTTATTTATTTAGACAATAATGGAGCAAAGCGCCTCAGGCGACATGCTCACTGTTACTATAGCAACCGTGTAAACAGGACTGTTAGCAGCTGGCTAACTGAGCTCGTCTGAGCTTTTTACCTCAGAAATGTTCTGTAAAACATTATCAGAATTAAGCACAAATAAAAAAAAATTTGCTTAGGATTGTTCCTAAATGTTCTATATTATGATATGTTTAAAAATCTTTAGCTCAAGATTATTCCACAACTTCATATTTCAGGATGAATCCAAAACTCTTTAGCTCAGAATAATTCCAACACGCTTTAACAACGGACAGTATCACAATTCTCTAACCCTCTAACTAGGGCTGGGCGATATGACGGTACATTCGGTATACCGCCTTTGATTTCTCATACGGTATGGATTTTCATATACCAGCACACCGTAACATAGTTGATTGTAACAGCTGTTGGCTTCAGTAGGCAGCAAATCATATAATATTGTTCACCGCTAAAATATCACGCTATGGAGCGCTGTGCAGATTAAGTAGTTAGCCAGTTGGTGATAGTATGACAGTGCAAACAGATGAGAGAGGTTTTCTCAATATGGTGATAAAAAAAAAAAAAAAACAGAAGGAGGATGAAGAGAGGAAGACCAAATATGCACCGGAAGAACCTGCCAAAGAAATGAGGCATGTCGGCAGTTTAGAACAGACTAAAACACTATATACTGCAAACACTATATGTCTTTGCAGTACACTATATGTCTACAAACAATTTTCAACATTTCAAACGCAGTAACAATCCACATATGCAAGGACACGATTCCTCTATAGACAGTGGATTCCAGGTATGTCTTACAGGATGAAAATACTTCATGTTAGTCGCTATTTTAACGTAATAAGTGAACTGAAATAGTAGATATTTAAAGTCATCCTCTTTTCAAACATCGTTTTATTAGTTAAAGGGAGAGCTAAGGGTAATTGTACAATACTTAAATATTAAAAAAAAAAATGTATTTATTGCAACAGTTTCACGTGTACTGATTCCATCATATATTGTGTCATTTTGTTGGGCCAAGCTAAGCTTATACAGTGGACCCTTGACTTACGAATTTAATTGGTTCTGAAGGGCTGTTCTTAAGTCAAAATGTTCGTTAGTTAAACCTATTTTTCCCATAAGCAATAATGTAAATAGAATTAATCCGTGCCAGAACTCCCAAACTACCTCCTTACTCCTAACCTTTCTAATGTCTTAAATGCTCTTTTTTGTTATAAATACAAGTATATTTTCCCTTAAATCTTAAATTATAGAATAGATAATACTGTAATAAACAATAATAAACAACAATACACAGTAGTACTTTACTGTACATAAAACACACATCACATATCAGTACAGTAAAGAATTTACTTCTTTTTTTTAAAATGTATCTACCAGAAACAACAATAACTCTCATATTTCTCTATTATTTCCTTCTTTATTTCAATAGTGTTGTATTTTGTAGGTGTAACTGCACGAAAGAAAGACGAGTTCCTTCTTCTCTCTCACTCACTGTCCCCTCTGTCTGATACACAGTGACACCTACTGGCAGGAGTAATTATACAACAACAAATAGTGATAGATTTTTTCATTTTCTCAGCACTGCGCTTCTTCTGCGCCTTCTTAGGGGACATTTTAATATTGAATTTTACAAAATATAAAGAAAACAAGGAAAAAACACCGTCCGCTGTCCGAATGTTCGCTCACTGTGTATACAGTGCCTTGCAAAAGTATTCAGCCCCCTTGAACTTTTCAACCTTTTGCCACATTTCAGGCTTCAAACATAACGATATGAAATTGTAATTTTTTGTGAAGAATCAACAACAAGTGGGACACAATCGTGAAGTGGAACGAAATTTATTGGATATTTTAAACTTTTTTTAGAAATAAAAAACTGAAAAGTGGGGCGTGCAATATTATTCAGCCCCCTTGCGTTAATACTTTGTAGCGCCACCTTTTGCTGCGATTACAGCTGAAAGTCGCTTGGGGTATGTCTCTATCAGTTTTGCACATCGAGAGACAGAAATTTTTGCCCATTCTTCCTTGCAAAACAGCTCGAGCTCAGTGAGGTTGGATGGAGAGCGTTTGTGAACAGCAGTTTTCAGCTCTTTCCACAGATTCTCGATGGGATTCAGGTCTGGACTTTGACTTGGCCATTCTAACACCTGGATACGTTTATTTGTGAACCATTCCATTGTAGATTTTGCTTTATGTTTTGGATCATTGTCTTGTTGGAAGATAAATCTCCGTCCCTGTCTCAGGTCTTTTGCAGACTGCAACAGGTTTTCTTCCAGAATGGTCCTGTATTTGGCTCCATCCATCTTCCCATCAATTTTAACCATCTTCCCTGTCCCTGCTGAAGAAAAGCAGGCCCAAACCATGATGCTGCCACCACCATGTTTGACAGTGGGGATGGTGTGTTCAGGGTGATGAGCTGTGTTGCTTTTACGCCAAACATAACGTTTTGCATTGTGGCCAAAAAGTTCGATTTTGGTTTCATCTGACCAGAGCACCTTCTTCCACATGTTTGGTGTGTCTCCCAGGTGACTTTTTATAGATATCTTTGAGAAATGGCTTTCTTCTTCCCACTCTTCCATAAAGGCCAGATTTGTGCAGTGTACGACTGATTGTGTCCTATGGACAGAGTCTCCCACCTCAGCTGTAGATCTCTGCAGTTCATTCAGAGTGATCATGGGCCTCTTGGCTGCATCCCTGATCAGTCTTCTCCTTGTTTGAGCTGAAAGTTTAGAGGGACGGCCGGGTCTTGGTAGATTTGCAGTGGTCTGATACTCCTTCCATTTCAATATGATCGCTTGCACAGTGCTCCTTGAGATGTTTAAAGCTTGGGAAATCTTTTTGTATCCAAATCCGGCTTTAAACTTCTCCACAACAGTATCTCGGACCTGCCTGGTGTGTTCCTTGGTCTTCATGATGCTCTCTGCGCTTTAAACAGAACTCTGAGACTGTCACAGAGCAGGTGCATTTATACGGAGACTTGATTACACACAGGTGGATTCTATTTATCACCATCAGTCATTTAGGTCAACATTGGATCATTCAGAGATCCTCACTGAACTTCTGGAGTGAGTTTGCTGCACTGAAAGTAAAGGGGCTGAATAATATTGCACGCCCCACTTTTTAGTTTTTTATTTCTAAAAAAAGTTTAAAATATCCAATAAATTTCGTTCTACTTCACGATTGTGTCCCACTTGTTGTTGATTCTTCACAAAAAATTACAATTTCATATCGTTATGTTTGAAGCCTGAAATGTGGCAAAAGGTTGAAAAGTTCAAGGGGGCTGAATACTTTTGCAAGGCACTGTATCTATAGAGAGAGAGAGACAGTTGGAGTCAACTTGTTCGTGAATTTCTGTTCTGTTCGTAATTAATTAAGTTGAAAAAGATCATTCTAACCCGAAATGTTCGTATGGTAAATTGTTCATAACTCAAGGGTCTACTGTAGTCCTCAAAACATTCATTATATACATGGTGAAATTAAAACTTTTTATAATCTATTTACTTATGACAGTAGAATCAGCTGCAAACATATAAAAGAAAAAAATTGTAACATACCATGAAACCATCAGAATCTTAAAAACCACTGTGATACAAATTTTTGGTCATACTGCCCAGCCCCACTCTGAGGTTAAAAAAATATATATATCAGAGTTAAGCACAATTTTAACATTTTAGCTTAGGATCATTCCTAAATGTTCTATATTAGACAGTTCCACAACTTTCGCCGACGCACCTCTCTCTATTTACATGACTGATAGGCTTCGTTTTGTCAGGAGGCTTGCTCTGTTCTCGTCTTTTCCTCTGTGTTTTATTCTTATTTTAGCAAGTTCTAGTGCTCTAAGAAACTCTAAGTCCCCACTATAAAATCACAGCCTCCACCACACAGGGTAAATGAAATTTCTCCCCTGTAGTACAGTACACTAATTTTAATATTCATTGACAGGTTTTACATGACATATTTACGTATCTATTTACTTTGTTCATTTTACTGTTTGTTACATGTGCATGTTTAGCACTTCTGTGGACCTTAGTGCTGTGTTTTTGTATATTTTTGCACCGCCTGGAAAAACATCGCTGCTGCAGACAACCGCATTTTACAGACCAGTGCTCCCCCCTTTAGTCTGTTAAATTAAGGTTTCACTGTATTAGCAGCCTAACTGTATTTACAATAAGGCAGTGGTAGCTCAGTGGTTATAGTACTGGACTAGTAATCAGGAGGTTGCCACTATTGGGCTTCTGAGCAAGGCCCTTAATCCTCAATTGCTCAAATTGTGTTCAGTGATAATTGTAAGTTGCTTTGGATAAAAGCATCATGCTACATGTTTATAGTGCAATTATTAAACAGCTCATTAATTATTAAAACAGTTTACCCAACAGGTCGATTTACAATTGTGACTGATACAGTGCAAGCAAGGAAGTGTTTAGGACCACTCAATAGTGGCAACTTGGCAGTGGTAGGGTCTGAATCAACAACCTTCTTATTGACAGTCCAGTATCATAACCAGTAGGCTGGCACTTCACTTTCCAAAGGTACACGTTAGAGCAACTGAAAGGGAAGAATATGCAAATTAGGAGTTTCACTGTACAACCAGTGCAACCTGCTTCACTGTGCACATGACAGTAAAAAATCTAAACAACAATGCTTTGCAGTACAACGATAATGATACAGCAAGTAGGGATGTCAGTGATTAATCGGTTAACTAATAACCTGACAAAGAAATGCTGTCGGTTAAAATGTCACTTCAATTAATTTCCAACAGCTGAGGCTTGATTCCAGTTAATCTGTACAGAGTTACAGTGCTGATTTTAAACACATTTACATCAGTGTCCAGCACCAGCTCTGTGTTTTATAAGCATTTATATCATTCAAAAAACGTTGATACTATTACATTTTATAATCACAAATGCAGACAGTCTGGAGTCTGACTGCATGTCTGCACGTGTCATGTGTGGAATGATGTGCAGATTTTGCATCGTCAAAGAGATAAAAGATGGTTCACAAAGATAAAGAAGCTCCTGCCATTGGTTTACATTACTGCCATGTTCATTAAATTACATTGTTTTTTAGTAAATGGAGCACGAAGACTAGCTGATATGAAACTTATGTTGATTAGAAGCTCTGTGCATGATGGTTATCAGTCAAAAAATGTCAGTACTAATAGCAATGCAAGTATGTAAACACAAAGCAAAAGTATTATAGTGTATTATTAGTGCACCAGTAATGCAGTGATGCTGATGCATTAACACTACGCAAATGCAAAATAGTAGTAATAGTATAAATAATGCAATGCTTCTCTAAGACGTCATTTACAAACACTATTTAAGCAAAGAATACAATAACAATAATGCAATAGCAGGGGTCACATCTAGGGGTCATGTCGACCAACCAATCCACCTATTGCATGTTTATTTCGGAAGGTGAGAGGTAACCCACTTGGACAAAGTTTCGGACCTATGTGCCCAGGACCTTGGTGCTGTGTGGCACTCACAACACACGAAAGAAAACCCATGCTTTTATAGGTCAAGCATGCGGTGGGTCCGGGGTACCACTGGGCATAAAACAGTAACAAAAACATATAGGGACAAGCTGCCAATCCACTTACTGACCTGTTCCTAAGAAAACTCAGACGGACACCGAGAGAACATACAAAACTCTTTGCAGACAGTGTGTGTGCGTGTGTGTGAGTGTGTGTACCCTCGTCATGGTGGAACGGCAGCTTCATGGGATTCTCCAGCAGGGATTTGAGCACTCCGTGGGTCGGAGGCAGGAAAGCCGAGCTGACGGGCCGTGACATTTTCTCCATCGCTTCTCCACGCGTGCACGAATAATCCACAGAGAGAAAAGCGAGAAATTAAATAAATAAAATAAGAGAAATTAATAATAATGGGAAATAAAATCAGACGGGCGCGCGGAACAGCGAGCGCGGTGCGTGTGTCAGGCGCGCGCACTCCGCTCTTCTGATCTGCAGTCGCTCAGGCTCGAGCGCTCTCACCTCTCGCTCACGTGCGTTAGCGCGCGCGCCCCCGCCACAGCCGTCTCCGCGCTCATGAGTAGTTCAGCGATTCAGATGGAGAGGCGGCGGGGCCGAGCGGGGAGGCGCGCGCGCGTGCACGCACTGATCAAAGTGTGTCGAGCGCGCTCGCGGCGTTTTTACTTTCGTATACTGTAAGCTACATTGTGCATCGATTGTAGAGGGTTTGTGAGTCAGTGCCGCAAGAAACACGAGGACTGATGACCCGGGTTCGATCATTGCACCCAGTCAGTGTCTTTAAGCAAGCCTGTCCAGTCTCATCCACAACGGGCGGCTGTGGCTTCTGGTTTTCATACCAACCGAACACACGCTGAAAAACAGCAGCCACACTCTGGCATTTGGTGAAGTTTGGGGGTTTTGGCATATTCTCCAGGATATGTTTTATTCATTTCATTTCATTTACATTTTCAGCATTTAGCAGACGCTTTTATCCAAAGCGACTTACACAATGAGCAATTGAGGGTTAAGGGCCTTGCTCAGGGGCCCAACAGTGGCAACTTGGTGGTGGCGGGGCTTGAACCGGCAACCTTCTGTTTACTAGTCCAGTACCTTAACCACTGAGCTATCACTGGCCCTGTATATTTATACAGCCTGTATAAATATGCACATCTTTGCAGAAAGACAATGTATGGCCAGAAATAGTTGGGCACATCTTGCAATTATTCATCATATAAAATCAACTGTATGTTTCCAAATTTGTGCCAACAGTTTGGGGAAGGCCCAACATAAAGATATGATTCGTCAGGCCTGCACAGAGCCCTGACCTCAACCCCTGTGATGACCCAAAATCTCATGGTCAGAAGGCCCCTTTCTTTTGGAGTGTAATTGTTAACTTTCATACTATTTATACTATTTTATTTATATGAATTTATTGTTTACAGAGATTCATACAGTACATAGCAATAGATGTTAAATCTAATTAAATCTATTATTATTATTATTATTATTATTATTATTATTATTATTATCATAACAATGATTATCATCACATGTATTATAATTATTATTAAATTAATTACTGTAATTGTAATATTATTGATGTGTTATTACATCTAATAATTTAACCATCATCATCAATTATTATTAGTATCACATATATTATTATTAGCATTATTATTGTTGTTGTTATTATTATTATGACATGTATAATTATAATTACTATTTTTATTGTTCTTATCATCATTGCTTATTATTATTATTATTACTATTATTATTATTATTATTATTAGTAGTAGTAGTAGTAGTAGTAGTATTAGTAGCAGTATTTATTAATATCATAATTAAAATTATTGTTATTAGTTGTAGCAGTAGTACGGTCATGTGTATTATTATTATTAGTAGTAGTAGTAGTAATAGTAGTAGTATTAGTAGCAGTGTTTATTATTAGTAGTAATAGTAGTAGTATTAGTAGCAGTGTTTATTGTTATTAGTAAAAAAATATTAGTAGTAGTAGTAATAGTAGTTTTATTAGTAGCAGTGTTTATTATTATTATTAGTAGTAGTAATAGTAGTAGTATTAGTAGCAGTGTTTATTTTTTTTATTTTTTTTATTATTATTATTAGTAGTAGTAGTAATAGTAGTTGTATTAGTAGCAGTGTTTATTATTATTATTAGTAGTAGTAATAGTAGTAATATTAGTAGCAGTGTTTATTATTATTATTAGTAGTAGTAGTAGTAATAATAGTAGTAATATTAGTAGCAGTGTTTATTATTATTATTATTAGTAGTAGTAGTAATAATAGTAGTAGTATTAGTAGCAGTGTTTATTATTATTATTATTATTATCATTTTTATTATTAGTAGTAGTAGTAGTAGTAATAGTAGTAGTATTAGAAGCAGTGTTTATTATTGTTATTAGTAGTCGTAGTAGTAATAGTAGTAGTATTAGTAGCAGTGTTTATTATTATTATTATTATTAGTAGTAGTAGTAGTAGTAATAGTAGTAGTATTAGTAGCAGTGTTTATTATTATTAGTAGTAGTAGTATAAGTAATAGTAGTAGTATTAGAAGCAGTGTTTATTATTGTTATTAGTAGTCGTAGTAGTAATAGTAGTAGTATTAGTAGCAGTGTTTATTATTATTATTAGTAGTAGTAGTAGTAGTAGTAATAGTAGTAGTATTAGTAGCAGTGTTTATTATTAGTAGTAGTAGTAGTAGTAGTAATAGTAGTAGTAGTATTAGTAGCAGTGTTTATTATTGTTATTAGTAATAGCAGTAGTCGTAATAGTAGTTGTATTAGTAGCAGTGTCTATTATTATTAGTAGTAATAGTAGTAGTATTAGTAGCAGTGTTTATTATTATTAGTAGTAGTATTAGTAGCAGTGTTTATTATTGTTATTATTTTTATTATTAGTAGTAGTAGTAGTAGTAGTAGTAGTAGCAGTGTTTATTATTGTTATTATTTTTATTATTATTATTATTATTATTATTATTATTATTAATAGTAGTAGTAGTATGGTCATGTGTATTATTATTATTATCAATAATTGTTTGTTCTTATTATCATTATCGCATGCAATATTATTTTTACAGATATTATTATTTAAATCATCATCACAAATTATTATCGCATGTATTATTATTTTAATATTAGCATTATTATAATTTTTTGTTATTACATGTATTTTAATAATCATTCTATTAATAATTATTGTTTTTTCTATCATCATCGCATATTATTACTTTTATGATTATTATTATTATTAGATTTAATATCATGCCCTCCCGCATTGTAGTACACTGACTGTGAACCATAACATCCACCGCTCAGGGCTCTCCTCAGTAACAGAGTTGGCAACAGCGCGCTTAGCCTGCGCTCTGCACTCTGATTGGCTGACGTTAAGGCGTGTGATGAATCTGATAGGCTATTGGTGATTGTCTGTCTTATGTTATCCAATCATAATTCGCTCCGTCTGGAGGGCGGTAATTTCAGTGCGGGAGGCCCGTTCGAGCTGACCTACTTTTGTCCAATAGGAAGATGGAAGAGCTCCACGGCCCGTGCCATCACGTGCACTGTAACGTGGACTTAAGCGTGGTGCTGTTAATAATCATAACATCCCATAATACATCAGTTTTAATCTTTATAAACTCATAAATCATTCATATACATTATATGTTCAAAAGTGTGTGGACGCTTATTCTAATGATGAAGTTTCTAAGAGTTTTAGCAACACACATTGCTAACAGGTGCATTGAATCAACAAACTTTTGTGGCAACACTTTGGGGAAGGTTCCTTTCTGTCTTTAGCATGACTGTGTCTCTGTGCTCAAAGCCAGGTTCATAAAAACATGGTTTACTTCAATAGTCCTGGTCTTAATCACACTAAACACCTTTTGGATGAGTCCGTACCCATCCACAACTTCCCCTCATGTCTGCATGCAGCCAGTTATATCTGTATGTAGACGCCCTACCGGCTGAAAGCACTGCTGGTGATTCGACCACTGGATCCCAGCAGCAGTAGGCTAGTGTAATTTACCACCGTATTGTATGCCCTATTCTTCTTATTATTATGGTTTACCAAGGCTTTATCCGTGTCAGGGTCATGGTGTGTCTGGTTTCCCTGGAATTACCAGGCACAATGCAGTAACACAATCTGGACAGGATGCCAATCCATTGGCCATTCCCCTCTCAGACAGAGACAATCATGTCTGTATGTAGACGCCGGACTGGCCTATAGCATTGCCTGGTAGTGGGTTAGCGCAATGTACCTCTGCACCACTCGAATGCAGCATTATTATTATTATTAATTTACGTATATATTTATTTGTTTTTATTTTCATGGTTTACCGATGCTTTGTTCTTGTCAGGGTCATGGTGGGTCTGGTTTCCCTGAAATTACAGGGCGCAATGCAGTAATACAATCTGGACAGGATGCCAATCCATTGGCCTTGGCCATTCCCCTCTCAGACAGACAATTATGTCTGCATGTAGACGTCTAACTGGCCTATAGCATTCTTCTTCTTCTTCTTCTTCTTATTATTATTATTATTATTATTATATTCCTGGCAGAATAAACTTATAAATATGTATGATTATGTGTATGTGTGTGTGTGTGTGGGGGGGGGGGGGTGTTGTTGTTAGCAAGTCCACAGTGAATTTGAAGCTACTGGATGGGTGACACTGTCCACTGTCAAACAAGCTGTACATAGTTTTAAAGATTGCTCTGCAAACCAAAAGACTCTTTCTCTCTATTAAATGTAGGTATGTATATTTTTGTTTGGGGCAGTTGTAGCCTAGTGGTTCAGGTACTGGACTAGTAGTCAAAATGTCGCAGGTTGCCACTGTTGGCCCCTTGAGCAAGGCCCTCAGTTGCTTAGACAAAATACTGTCACAGTACTGTAAGTCACTTTGGATAAAAGCGTCTCTAAATGCCGTAAATGTAAATGTTTGCTTAGCAACAATAATAAATCATGGCCACCAATCTACAATCTTCTCCAAATCAAATCTGTGATGTTTTTTATAAGAACATACAATCTGACTTCTTGTATTTGGTCAAAAGAGAAATTGTGAGGTAGCCACAGACTTTGCTTGTGAACTTTTAACCTCAGACTGTATACTGAGAACGCATCTATGGTTACTGGGGTGAGATTTCATATCAACAGCCTATAAAGTTCAGGATAAAAGTAGATAACGTGTTTTGTTTGTACATGAGAATCGATTCATAGGCTCAATTCATCTTCTAATCCAAACACCAAGAACCAAAACCGGAATATAAAAGGGATTAAAGGGGACTAGATGAATAAACAGATCATCTCAGGTTTGTAATAGATCATGATTGATAGTATGATTTATAGACGTCATGAAAAGGATTTAAATGATGTTTGCATTGATGTTGCTGAGCTGCACATTCGGCTGAGGTGCGTGAGAATGAGTGGGCAGGGACGAGTGTGTGTATTTGTGTGTGTGTGGTAACCGTCTGGTTGCTAAAGCAAAGAGTATTGTGACGACATTCACGCTGAAAAGTAGGACACTGTTCATAGTGTGTGTGTGTGTGTGTGTGTGTGTGGTTAGAGGGAGCCTACGAAAAGAAAGCACGCTCATTAATAAAAAAACAGGCGGACAAATTAAAGGAAAACAGCAAAACAATGCGTGAAGAAATACGACGGGTGGGCACTGTTGGGGGCATTGTGCTGGCATGCTTTTGGTCCACTCGTTCACATGAACCGATCACCTATGCTTTTGTTATTGTTACTATTTTATGATTTGAAATGATAATTTGATGATTTTATTTTACCCTGTGCATTCTGCATCACGCCCACACTATAACACACTTTTTATGAATGTGTAAAGCCGCTGACCGCATGTTTACACTGGCCAGTGGTGAACAGATACAAACAGTTTACACTCTCATACTCCTTCTTCTTGACCGGACAGTTAAGAGTCGCCGTTGCTGCAGCAAAGTGAATCCTCATCCGGCTTAGCCTCGTTCTCATTACAGTTTTTGATGCTTGCTTTTAGAAAGTACCCAAAGAATATCTACACAGGAGTGAGGAGAACGTACCAAACCCCTCACAGACCAGAGGGGAAGATTAAACCCAGCATCCCATTTTTCATCAGCTGCTTTTTCAGCAATACCATGGATGGCTGTACCGTTATTTCCTATGGAGCTTGCCGCTGCGCCTCCTTCCTTTAAAGTTCACCTGATTACATTTTGACCTAGTTTGCCGATGACCTTTTCAAAGCTCCACAAATTAGACGAACAGTTTGATTTAACGTTGTAAAAGCGACTCAGGAAGTACGAACAACGCTCAACAAACGCTCAAATAAAGCTTAATGTGGCTTGTTGTACTAAAATAACGAGTGAGGAATTCAGTTAGTGGAGAGAACTTATGATCAGTAATAATTAAGGAGAAGTTTAGTGTTCCTGTGTCGTTCTTTTAGTACATTAAACCATGTTAAGCCTTTTTTCCACGTTAAGCGTTTTTGACTCTCCCGGAGAAGCTGATTCTCAGCGGTTCTCAGACCCCCGAGCTGTAACACAAGTTTAAAAGTGAAACAGTGAGGAAAATCCAGATAAACACAGATACATGTGGATGCTTTCAGATTAGATTTGATAGATATTCATGCCATCGTCACTTTGATGACGTTTCACTGCACATCTCAAGACGAGCGCTGAGCAAAGTCACTATTTGCGCCGAGGCTTGCGATGAGCAAAGCGCAAAATGCTTCTCATGTGAATGCACTAGAGAAAGCCACAGTGGCGAAAAACACAAGGAACAGTGTCCCCATCTACGTTTTCATATCACCAATAGTCAGTTGATGATGAACATCTGTAACAACAGCACAAATGCTCGCAGGTAATCTACGTGTTCCACCATCATGTTATAACTCTTTACTAACATTGTGCAACACCAACCGTAGATAATACATCCTTGGCTCCCAAACACTGGTGAAAACGAGGGCCGGTTCTAAAAAAAAAGCACCAAGGTTCAAACAAGACTGAACGAAAATGGTTCAAGAACCAGAGTTCTTTTTGTTGAAAAGCACTAATTGTAAGCCAGGCCTTATGGCTCAATATCAGTACCAGTGCATGATCTCACCATTACTTATACTGGATTCTATAATATGTTGGCGTTGACGCAGACAAGGACGAGGCAATAGGAATAATTTTTATGCCCATTTTTATGCTCGTTTTTATTAAACAGGTGGAGCAGGACTGATTTACATTGAACACAGGACTAAGCCCACCAAAATCACTATAATTCTTTACATTTTTATGCGGTGCGGTGCATCGTGACCAATGACTCCCGCAAGTGTGGCTCAAGACATCCTGGTGAAACCAAGACGCTCATGTTATCATAAATTTGATTAAACACGGATCATATGAGCCCACACGCTGGATTTTCAGGACGTTACATTTACAGATAGCAGAGGAAACTGGTTGAGCTGTAATCAGAAACGATGAGGGTTGAGACAAAACAATGTCGATATCTGATGAACTTTATTCAAAGGTTATTTCCTTACGGTGCTGGTTACTGTCTGATGCAATGAAATCACACCAAATCACACTGTAAAAGGTAGTCTTAAACAGCATCTGGTAGTCTTAAAGATCTGGCTACTGATTATTAGAAGCAGCATTTTTTTCAATACCGTAATATTATCTACATAAAATGTAACACACTATAGTATAATTTAAAACATTTGGGTATGATTACTGTAATAAGTTAATTCGAGCCAGCAAGGAGGCTTTGAGTCATCCATTTAAACAGCAAAGAATGAAAGCAAAGCAATCAGAACAATAGCTTTCAGGTCAGACAACACTGCTTCTTCAACTGCTACCTCCTTTTTGGACTTAAGGCATGGGCAGACTTAAAATGCAGCTTTTTTGTAAATCCGCGGTCACACCTGTCCCAAGTAAAAGCCCAGATACTGTTACCTTCACTCATCTGATAGCACACATCTCAATGACTTCAGGTCTGCTCATACACATTGCATATGCCACTTCCAGTCGATTCTATCAATGACAATGACGTTATCTGCCAATAGCCCTTGATCAAATCCAGCGTTGTATAAAAACAGGCAACAGTGCTTCCCACCAAGCCACCCTACAGCATTCATTTATTCATTAAATCAAACTTCACACAGAAACTCAAAAGAACCTGGCCAGAAAATCAAACTTAGGCCCTTCTCACTGTGAGCCCCAATATTATACGTTTAAAGCCAAATTGTGTCCCAAGTCACTCATTAAATCAAATAAATTCAATCAAGTTACAGGTCAGTTTATTACTCTACATCAGCTTGATTGTTGGGTTGGATTGTGTTTTCTTTAATGTTGCTTTAGACAGGCACATCTGCTACACTAATAAATGTAAATGAAATGTTTTATCTCATGTAAATATCTCAGGTTGATTGTGTATTTTATTTTTTATTTTTTTAATTATCTATTTTTTCCCCCAACTTTTATCCCCATTCTAATCGTGTCCAATTACCCTGATTGCGTCCTCTATACTGATTCGACCCTTTTGCCGCTGACTGAGGACGCCACTCAACTGACTTGCGCCCCCTCCGGCACGCAGTCAGTACAGCCTGCATTTTTCACCTGCACGAGCCGAGTTCATACACCGAGAGACACTGCGCACGGAGGGTCACACCCACCTCAATGTTATTCCTCAGCCCTGTGCAGGCGCCGTCAGTCAACCAGCAGGGGCCGCAGTTGTACCAGTTATGAGGACCCATGCTCCGACTCTACCACTAAGCCCCTGAACAACAGCCAAACGTTGTTCATACTGCCGCCCAACCCAGTCGTAAAGGTAGAGCTGAGTTTCGATACGACGCATCTAGAAACCCAACTCTGGTGAGCTAGCGTACTTTACCGCTGCGCCACCTGAGCGGCGATCGTGTATTTTAGTCGTTCACTCTTTATATCCTCACTGTGGATCTGGGTCTGACCTGATTAGTCCATTTGAAAACTTGTTGAGCTTGTTGTCAGCTACGGTTTAGGCATTCACAAGAAACCATGCTTTGTTTGATTGTAAGTAATGAGTCAGCTGCTATTTCAGAGCAATTAGAAGGTCAATGTGTGGTGTAAAAGATTAAGTTTTACGTCGAAGCATTTTATAATCACATGATGAGTTTGGTACCAAATGGATTGTTTATGATGATGGAAAATATCTAATACCTACAGTACTTAAGAATGCTATTGTGAATTTGCATATGTCATGACTCATTTGGAAATTTTAAGATACATTTTTAGACACTTTTGCCGCTCTTTGGCGGCATTTATATAGCTGTGATATCTGACTGTCACTCTTGTTAAGATAAATCCAGTTACGTCCATAAGGATTTCACTTAATAAAAGGGAATGACAACATTATTCTTCAACAAGATTACCAGTATGATAACCAGTTTGGACTTATAAATCTGATTATGGTCATACACAGTTTTGACAGCCAGAAGTAACTTCCATGATATAACTAACAGTAAAGGTCATCACTCATAATCATTTATTGACTTACTGTCTGTTTTATCACCGCTTCATCCTATTCAGGGTCACGGCAGGTCAGATTTACTGGGTGAAAGATAGGAAACACCCTGGACAGGTCACCAGTCTATCACAGGGCAAACACACAAACACACACTTAGGGCAATTTTGTACCTCCAGTTAATATGACTGCATGACTTTGCAGAAACCGGATCACCCGGAGGAAACCCACACAGACACGGGGAGAACAAGCAAATTCCACACAGAAAGGACCCGGACTGCTTCACCTGGGAATCAAACCCAGGACCTTCTTGCTGTGAGGTGACAGTGCTGCCTCGTCATTCATATTAAGAGTGTTTAATCATGTTATGTCCATACACAGTTCCACCATGGAGAAGAAGGCCAGGTTTCAAATACTGAAGTGACTCCTAGTATGCAACTACCAGTAATTATTGTCACTTCTGTTTGGAGTGCCAGTTCAGTTTGTCCATACACACTGTGGTCATTAAAAATATTGACAGACGTGTGTTACAATCAGATTAAACATCAGTTGGAAATAAATATCAGTCAGGGCGTTGTGCAAGCGACAGGTAACATATTGCTTATTTCATCAATACCAGGCCATATTCTGCACATACTACAACAGCATGGCTTTATAGACACAGAGTGCGTGTGCTTGACTGGCCTGCTTCTGTTAAAAATGCATGGAGCATTGTGAAGAGGAGAATCAGGCAATGGCGACCCCGGACTTTACATTTACATTTTCAGCATTTAGCAGACGCTTTTATCCAAAGCGACTTACACAATGAGCTGAACACGATGAGCAATTGAGGGTTAAGGGCCTTGCTCAGGGACCCAACAGTGGCAACTTGGTGGTGGCGGGGCTTGAACCGGCAACCTTCTGTTTACTAGTCCAGTACCTTAACCACTGAGCTATCACTGCCCTCTTATGACTTGTCATTAATAGATAAGGTAAAGTGACACAGTGGTAAACATGCAAGTCCAAACTTTTTCTGAAGCATCAGCATCATCATATTCTGATTTTTTTTGTATGTTTTCAGGTAGTTTTTTTTTTTTGGCATTTTCTTTCCATCTTACCCAATTTAGCGTAGCCAATTAGTCTTGAACTGCTGGAGACCCCGATCACGTCCAAGGAGGATGTATTTGCATAGCACATGTTCCCTCTGACCCCTTTTTATTCGCCCGTACCTCTGGATTCACACATAAGAAGAGTCACCCACTGATCTCCATGTTCCTTCACTTACACAGCCTTGAACTACACCGCCCCCTTTTTAGTCCAGTATTTTCCCATACAGCAGACTAGTGGCCGATTGTGGTGCCAGGCCATGAGTGTAACCAAAAGTGTAAAACATGACGTTAAAGTCCTAATAAACAAACAATAAAGGTACCAGTATAATAAGCCAGCTTGTTGACTAGATATGAATCTTTGCCAGCATTGTGTTTGGGAGTTTCTTGGATTGTCTGTACCCTGGGTTTGAAAAGGGTTGCAAGCCAAAAATGGGTCACAGAGAAAAGAATAATAATTAAATAAACTAATTTTAACAGGCACATAAACATGAAAATAACTTGTATACAAGCGCCCCCTTGTGGAGCCTTTATGTTACATCTTGTAAACCATAGTGGGACCAGATTGCCACCGTTTTTATTAATTAAGTATATTTCGTTTAGTGTTTTGTTTTGATCCATTGTTTGTGTTGCCTGGGTCACTGTTAAAAAAACCCATCAGCTATTTATGTTGGCTAAACACAATCTAAAACATAGCTAATTTAGATTGCTAAGTTAGAAGCTAAGAAACCAATAGCTTGCTACATTTGTTTTGAGGTTGTGTTTCAGTAGCTGGTTGATAACAAACAAAATCTTCAACACCGTTACATGGTGAGCCCACATTTGTTAACATGCTTCATGTTTGGAGCAAAAATTTGGTTCATTCATTAAACTGATCCGATCCAGTGAAAAGAACTATAGGACAGCCTGGACCAAGAAGGAAACAAGCAATGTTGTCCTCCAATCAAAAGTAAGAAACACAATGAGACAGCCTTGATCCTATCTCAGATAAAAAGTCTTGCCCCCTAGTGAACTGCTTTAAGAATGGAACATACTCTTTGTGGATGGAGGATATGTGGGAAAGTTCATTGGGAATAAAAACAACTGTTGTGGCTAAAAATGGTCCAAGGATGGTTTAACCCGGGCCTTGAACTGCTTCTCACGACTAATCTGAGCTAATCTTATCACTGCATTGGGATCACACATCTGTGCGGGGCCTTGGCGAGCCACACAGTCACAAACTTATAAAGCCAACCGTGGCATGTGATCAGAAATTGTGCACTGATAAAAGGCTGACAGCTCTAGTATAACCAGGGTGTGTGTTTCTTATAAAGAGACTGGTACATTTCAACAGTATTTAAAATTCCTAACAACACTGCTGCACCTGCTACACTCATACCAGAACAACACAGGGTCTTTGCAGTGCTAAGAATAAACCATCACCAAAACATCACTGGGTCAGTGGGGGTCCTGTGGTAGTCGCTTTCCATGGATAACTATTGATGAATAATAGAGAGAGTTGACAAAGTGTTCTGAGCAACAGATTACTGGTACAGTCAGTAATTGTATAACTATATAGTGCATCTATATGGAAGATGTATCTCATAAAATGACCAGGGAATGTACATACAAGTCAGGTGTTCCTAATAAAGTGCTAAAAAAATATGTGGATACCAAAACTTATGAAGTTACCTCTCCCCCTGTTGTTGTTCAGTGGGGTTTAGGTCAGAGCTCTGTGTGCTGGGTTCAGTCACAGACTGTTGCTTTCCATCAGTGGCACAGAGATGTTCTAAGCCATTTAAGAGATCTGCTTAGGGGTCAGGTCAGGCTTTAGCCTGCAAAGGTCATAGCCATTGTGCTTTAGTTAGCAGGGCAGTCAGGGTGTAGTATTTTTTTTTTGCTATAAGTAACTTGTACTTTAGAAATTCAATCAGTCTTTTTAGTGCAATTTAATGTCTCAAACCTTGGGGGTCCTACATACACCAATCAGCCATAACATTAAAACCACCTCCTTGTTTCTACACTCACTGTCCATTTTATCAGCTCCACTTACCATATAGAAGCACTTTGTAGTTCTACAATTACTGACTGTAGTCCATCTGTTTCTCTACACACTTATTAGCCTGCTTTCACCCTGTTCTTCAATGGTCAGGACCCCCACAGGACCACCACAGAGCAGGTATTATTTAGGTGGTGGATCATTCTCAGCACTGCAGTGACACTGACATGGTGGTGGTGTGTTAGTGTGTGTTGTGCTGGTATGAGTGGATTAGACACAGCAGCGCTGCTGGAGTTTTTAAATACCGTGTCCATTCACTATCCACTCTATTAGACACTCTTACCTAGTTGCTTCACCTTGTAGATGTAAAGTGAATTGGTCTTTTAGACCTTCATCAGTGGTCACAGGACGCTGCCCACGGGGCGCTGTTGGCTGGATATTTTTGGTTGGTGGACTATTCTCAGTCCAGCAGTGACAGTGAGGTGTTTAAAAACTCCAGCAGCGCTGCTGTATCTTATCCACTCATACCAGCACAACACACACTAACACACCACCACCATGTCAGTGTCACTGCAGTGCTGAGAATGATCCACCACGAAAGGGGGCTAACAAAGCATGCAGAGAAACAGATGGACTACAGTCAGTAATTGTAGAACTACAAAGTGCTTCTATAGGGTAAGTGGAGCTGATAAAATGGACAGTGAGTGTAGAAACAAGGAGGTGGTTTTAATGTAATGGCTGATCGGTGTATAAACAAAGTTGGCTCATCCGTCTTGAGCTGCTGTTGGCATGAAGGATACTGAGACCTTGTAATCCAGTGGATCTTAGTGGAATATATTAAATACATTCATTTAGATTTACTTTCTCTATAGTCACTTCACCCTGGTCAGGGTCATGGTGGGTCTGGTGATTAGTGTTTATACATTCATGTTTACTCAGTCACACCTAATGTCTAGTGTACACACAATTTTTTGGGAGTCTGGCTCCACAGTATCTGAGTGAACTTATTAATCACTACAACCCAGCGCGTCCACTATAGTTCCTAGAATTAAAAAGATCACATCTGGTGGAAGAGCATTCTCTTACAAAGCTCCACAACTTTGGAATAATCTTCCTGCCTCTATTCGGGATTCGGACACAGTCTCAATGTCTAGACTGAAAACATATTTATTTTCTCAGGCTTTTGATTAGTATAGACAAAGGCGCAGAGCTTGGGGGTTCTTGGTCATAGAAACTTGTGGTGATCAGGGATGTTGGGTTGCTGTCGTTCTGCCTCTCTTGCCCGATCACTCAGGTTTGATGACGGTGGGGAGATGGGCGCTGATGTCCTATGAAAGCCTTCATGACCTTGTTACCTGCTCACTCTCCCTTTTAGTTATGCTGTAATAATTAGGGCTGCCGGAGTCTAAAACTCTCTGTAAAACTGTTTTACTCAACTAGCATTGTACATTATTAACTACATTCTCTATTGTTTTACCCCGAGGGCATTCTGATGGAAACCTGTTTACCCGCCAAGGTTAAGGATTGAAGTCGAGACTGCCGTGACAACGATGCTGCTCCTGCCGGATGTGACGGTTCTGGAGTAATTGCACCAAGAATGACAAGAACTCACTACAGACTTTATTGAAGACTAGACCGAATAATAACTCTATTATTATTATTTATTTATTTATTTATTGCCAGTTATAACTTTTAGTTCATTTATTTCTGTGTTTGTATGATTTGATGATATGATTTGTGTAAATCCTATTTATTTAAAGTATCCTCCAGGCCACCCAAGAAGGATGGGCCCTGCTCAGTCTGGTTCCTCTCAAGGTTTCTTCCTGTAATTTTCAGGGAGTTTTTCCTTGCCACTGTCACCCTCGGCTTGCTCAACAGGGGTTTTTGTATCTGTTGGTCCTGGATTTTGTAAAGTTGCTTTGAGACAATGTCTATTGTAAAAAGCGCTATATAAATAAAGTTGACGACGATTTTTGCCCTAATTTTTGCTTGCCAACTCTGAGGCAAATCACCCAGGGCTCGAAAATTGGCTCTCGATAGCTACAGTGTATCACAAAAGTGAGTACACCCCTCACATTTCTGCAGATATTTAAGTATATCTTTTCATGGGACAACACTGACAAAATGACACTTTGACACAATGAAAAGTAGTCTGTGTGCAGCTTATATAAGAGTGTAAATTTATTCTTCCCTCAAAATAACTCAATATACAGCCATTAATGTCTAAACCACCGGCAACAAAAGTGAGTACACCCCTAAGAGACTACACCCCTAAATGTCCAAATTGAGCCCTGCTTGTAATTTTCCCTCCAAAATGTCATGTGACTCGTTAGTGTTACTAGGTCTCAGGTGTGCATAGGGAGCAGGTGTGTTCAATTTAGTAGTACAGCTCTCACACTCTCTCATACTGGTCACTGAAAGTTCCAACATGGCACCTCATGGCAAAGAACTCTCTGAGGATCTTAAAAGACGAATTGTTGTGCTACATGAAGATGGCCAAGGCTACAAGAAGATTGCCAACACCCTGAAACTGAGCTGCAGCACAGTGGCCAAGATCATCCGGCGTTTTAAAAGAGCAGGGTCCACTCAGAACAGACCTCGCGTTGGTCGTCCAAAGAAGCTGAGTGCACGTGCTCAGCGTCACATCCAACTGCTGTCTTTGAAAGATAGGCGCAGGAGTGCTGTCAGCATTGCTGCAGAGATTGAAAAGGTGGGGGGTCAGCCTGTCAGTGCTCAGACCATACGCTGCACACTACATCAAATTGGTCTGCATGGCTGTCACCCCAGAAGGAAGCCTCTTCTGAAGTCTCTACACAAGAAAGCCCGCAAACAGTTTGCTGAAGACATGTCAACAAAGGACATGGATTACTGGAACCATGTCCTATGGTCTGATGAGACAAAGATTAATTTGTTTGGTTCAGATGGTCTCAAGCATGTGTGGCGGCAATCAGGTGAGGAGTACAAAGATAAGTGTGTCATGCCTACAGTCAAGCATGGTGGTGGGAATGCCATGGTCTGGGGCTGCATGAGTGCAGCAGGTGTTGGGGAGTTACATTTCATTGAGGGACACATGAACTCCAATATGTACTGTGAAATACTGAAGCAGAGCATGATCCCCTCCCTCCGGAAACTGGGTCGCAGGGCAGTGTTCCAGCATGATAATGACCCCAAACACACCTCTAAGACGACCACTGCTTTATTGAAGAGGCTGAGGGTAAAGGTGATGGACTGAGCAAGCATGTCTCCAGACCTAAACCCAATAGAACATCTTTGGGGCATCCTCAAGCGGAAGGTGGAGGATCGCAAAGTCTCGAATATCCGCCAGCTCCGTGATGTCGTCATGGAGGAGTGGAAAAGCATTCCAGTGGCAACCTGTGAAGCTCTGGTAAACTTCATGCCCAGGAGAGTTAAGGCAGTTCTGGGAAATAATGGTGGCCACACAAAATATTGACGCTTCAGGAACTTTCACTAAGGGGTGTACTCACTTTTGTTGCCAGTGGTTTAGACAATAATGGCTGTATATTGAGTTATTTTGAGGGAAGAATAAATGTACACTGTTATATAAGCTGCACACAGACTACTTTTCATTGTGTCAAAGTGTCATTTTGTCAGTGTTGTCCCATGAAAAGATATACTTAAATATCTGCAGAAATGTGAGGGGTGTACTCACTTTTGTGATACACTGTATGTGTGAACTGTTCAACGACTTGATCCGAGCGGCTTGTTGAGCGCTCACAGACTCGAGACAAATATTTAGCATGTTATATCTGAATATCTGAACCAGCCGGCCTGTAGTGTAAAAAGTGTTGCGATCAGGTTAAAACTGGCAGTGAGTGCGGAGTCGAGCTACAGCCAATGAGAATGCAAGATACAGGGTGAGGGGAAACCCGGGGGAGAAGCTTATAAGTGTCAACAATATATACCCGCAAACACACAAGCTTTAAAGTATTTGTGACCTTATTGTCCATGCCAAGCTATAATACCAACGTTTCAAAATAATCCGTTTTCATGATAAAATGTAGTTTGGGAGACCACGCAGACTCGTCTGAGATTCCTCCTGGTGATAGATGGTGTAGTGTGTGACCCCCTATCGCCAATTAATCGTGTAAAAACCACAGTGACTTAAAAAGACTCCAGATAGCAAGAGATACAGTCGTGTAGTGTGTGGTATAAAACCTGCTGATCTCCAGGCAAATGGCCAATTGTGATTACATTCCACATGTGTGACTCAAAAACCAGACGGAACAAGACATTTTGCTTCACCAAATTTGTTGTTTTGTGGTGCAGATTTGGCTTTTAGTACAGTCTACATATTCTCCATATTACTGTCCTGCTGGAACATCACCCAATCATGTTCAAGATTCAAGATTCAAACATTTTATTTAATCGTTCTTTCTGCAGTGCATTAGTTCCACTGGTATTAAAACTGCCCATGGTAGACTACAACTACTGTGCTTGACAGTAGGTACACAGTTGTTGGGTTTGAAAGTCTTTTGTCTTCTACCCTTTATTTTTAACTTCTGGTTGTTCTTTGTTGAACTAAACCACAACATTCTTCCTTAAAACGCTGGTTCGTTGTTGAATTAAAATGTCTAGATTTTAAAGCAGATGCCATCATGTCACCTCTGGGGCAGATCGGTCATCCAGGGTGGTTTCCCTTCATGACTCTTGAAAAGTTGCCAGGATGTGATGAAGTTTGCTGGCAGCACACAACTGGCCTGGACCGAGTCTGGCATCATAGAGAAGGTTTCCAAACAAGCTTTCTGGCAAGCTATGGGTTGTAACTGGTAACTGGTGGATCGAGTAGCTGTCACAGTTGGATCCTTTTGTCTCTAGTTGGACCTGTTTTTTCTGTGGTTCAGGGTAATATTAGTTTATTTATTTATTCAGTTAATATGTTCCTATTTTGCCACATTGCAAGTTTAATCTACGAGTTCTGTAAGTAGTGATTAAAAAGAAATCTGTGCTTTTGTAGCCTGCCAGATATCAACCATTCTCATTATATGCTCATGTTTTACCCTCAGTCTATCCTAGTAGAATCAGGGGTGGGACCTGTTTCCTTGAAATCACTAGACCATAACATACCCCTGACAGAAAGCCAGTCCATCGCAGAGCCTCGGCCACTCCCCACCTCAGACACAGCCAATCATATTTGTATGAAGACGCCCGAGCGGCCGGCTGATAGCCTGGTATTTGAACCCTGGATATAACTGGTAATAGGGATATTGTAGCTAATACAATAGTAAATAGAGTGTTATAGTAAAACAGCAGAATAGAACAATACATTTTGCATTTTCATGTTGTTATATGGTATAACAGTTTTGTAAAGTGAAACATATACCACAACACTGTGTCAAGGGGTCGGTGAGCACCTTATAACAGAGGGGCCAGATATAATCCCACACCAGCAATTGTAGAGGAGTGAACCCAATAGCAGGAGGCAATACTGTGGCAGTACAATATTGTGGTTAAAAAGGCACAAAATTAAAATATGCATGAAACACAGAAAAAACAGGATTCAACTGTGCCAGCTACTCGATCCACCGGTGAGTTACAACCCATAACTTGCCAGAGAACCAGTGTTTAAACTCAATAAAAGCTGAGGTTGCTGCCCTGGATGACCAATCTGCTCCAGAGGTGACATGGTGATCCTTTAAAATCCTTTTTAAAAATGACATTGTGGCCCCTGCTTTAAAATTCACACATTTTAATTAGACAACGAACTGGCCTTTTAAAGAATTAAAAAAAAAAGGTTAGAAGAGGTAAGGCTTTGTGGTGGAAAAATAAGGTGAGATGATAAATGAAATTACAGATTGCTGTTGACTTGATTGGAAAGATTTATTGGCATGATCGTGGGTTCTTACAGCAGTGGAATAGCTGAAGAACAAGGTACAGAACTGTAGGCCTCCCTTTATACTGCTTTAGTCAATTCACATTGGGTGTTGGACTTTGGAACCTCCATTCTGTGCTAATTGTTGTTTCTTATCTGCTTACAACAGCTTAGACAGACATGTTGCTTATTTCTGTAATTTAGACTCCCAGTCACATCTCAAGAAACCACATGACTAAGGATTAAAACGAATTTTTCCATAACAGCTTTTAAACCCAACAACAGTGTACCTGCTGTCAAGAAAAGTTGTCGTAGTCTGCCAAGGGGCAGTTTCAATACCGGTGGAACTAATGCACTGCAGAAAGAACGATTAAATAAAACGTTTGAATCTTGAATCCTGAACATGATTGGGTGATGTTCCAGCAGGACAGTAATACTGAGAATATGCAGACTGTACTAAAAGCCAAATCTGCGCCGGGAAACAACAAATTTGGCGAACGTTTACTGATTCGGCTTAGTAGAGGTGAAAGGTGGTGAAACATCCAACTAAATTTGTGTCTGAAGCTTGATGATGGTTATCAAAAGTTTAAAAAAGGTAAAAAAGCTAACGGTTGGTCTGAAAACACACATTTGGGTCTATGTAAGTATATATGAGTGTATAAGTGTGTATGAGAGTATAAGTATGTATGAGTGTATACGTGTGTGAGCGTGTGTGTATGAGCGTAGGCCGGGGTGGAAGCAGAAGAGGGATATGACAGAACTATATGGAGTGTCTGTAGGACCGCAGGGCTGTTATGTAACTCCAGCAACAAAGTGAATCCAAACCAGAGACCATTAACACTTCTGCCAATAATCCAACAGCTCGGAAGAATTCCAAACGATTCATTAGAGGTGGGATGCAAATGGAAGGCTGGCACGGCTGATGAGCACATAAAAACAAGCAAACATACACTGATCAGCCATAACATTAAAACCACCTCTTTGTTTCTACACTTACTGTCCATTTTATCAGCTCCACTTACCATATAGAAGCACTTTGTAGTTCTACAATTACTCACTGTAGTAGCCCCCTTTCACCCTGTTCTTCAATGGTCAGGACCCCCACAGGACCACCACAGAGCAGGTATTATTTAGGTGGTGGATCATTCTCAGCACTGCAGTGACACTGACATGGTGGTGGTGTGTTAGTGTATGTTGTGCTGGTATGAGTGGATCAGACACAGCAACGCTGCTGGAGTTTTTAAACACCTCACTGTCACTGCTGGACTGAGAATAGTCCACCAACCAAAAACATCCAGCCAACAGCGCCCCATGGGCGGTGCCCTGTGACCACTGATGAAGGTCTAGAAGATGACCAACTCAAACAGCAAGAACAGGGTGAAAGGGGGTTAAAAGTTATGTAGAGAAACAGATGGACTACAGTCAGTAATTGTAGAACTACAAAGTGCTTCTATATGGTAAGTGGAGCTGATAAAATGTAGTGTTTTATCTATTAAAGGTGATATTTTGAGTTTAAGTTTGGGTTAAACTGTTAGTTTGGGTTTGAGTTTGGGTTGAGCTGTTACATTATATGTATACACCGACCAGGCATAACATTATGACCACTGAGAGGTGAAGTGAATAACACTGATTATCTCTTCATCACGGCACCTGTTAGTGGGTGGGATATATTAGGCAGCAAGTGAACATTTTATCCATTTTATCTGACTGGGTCAGAGCATCTCCAAAACTGCAGCTCTTGTGGGGTGTTCCCGGTCTGCAGTGGTCAGTATCTACCAAAAGTGGTTCAAGGAAGGAACAGTGGTAAACCGGTGACAGGATCATGGGCGGCCAAGGCTCATGTGGTCCGATCCAACAGACGAGCTACTGTAGCTCAGATTGCTGAAGAAGTTAATGCTGGTTCTGATAGAAAGGTGTCAGAATACACAGAGCATCACAGTTGCAGGTATGGACTGGTATGTTCATTTGATATGTTCACTTACCAAACAATGAATTTTGTGGGTATACTGATGAATTTGTACAAGTTCTAAATAATGGGCAAGCCGTAGCCTAGTGGTTAAGGTACTGGACATGTAATCAGAAGGTCACTGCTTCAAGCCCCACCACTGCCAGGTTGCTGCTGTTGGACCCTTGAGCAAGGCCCTCAAGCCTTAATTGCTCAGACTGTATCCTGTATCTGTAATGTAAGTCACTTTGGATAAAGGCGTCAGCTAAATGCCGAAAAATGTGTGTAAAATAAAATGTTGGTCTATAAAGCAAATATATATATATATATATATACAGTGTATCACAGAAGTGAGTACACCCCTCACATTTCTGCAGATATTTAAGTATATCTTTTCATGGGACAACACTGACAAAATGACACTTTGACACAATGAAAAGTAGTCTGTGTGCAGCTTATATAACAGTGTAAATTTATTCTTCCCTCAAAATAACTCAATATACAACCATTAATGTCTAAACCACCGGCAACAAAAGTGAGTACACCCCTAAGAGACTACACCCCTAAATGTCCAAATTGAGCACTGCTTGTCATTTTCCCTCCAAAATGTCATGTGACACGTTAGTGTTACTAGGTCTCAGGTGTGCATAGGGAGCAGGTGTGTTCAATTTAGTAGTACAGCTCTCACACTCTCTCATACTGGTCACTGAAAGTTCCAACATGGCACCTCATGGCAAAGAACTCTCTGAGGATCTTAAAAGACGAATTGTTGCGCTACATGAAGATGGCCAAGGCTACAAGAAGATTGTCAACACCCTGAAACTGAGCTGCAGCACAGTGGCCAAGATCATCCAGCGTTTTAAAAGAGCAGGGTCCACTCAGAACAGACCTCGCGTTGGTCGTCCAAAGAAGCTGAGTGCACGTGCTCAGCGTCACATCCAACTGCTGTCTTTGAAAGATAGGCGCAGGAGTGCTGTCAGCATTGCTGCAGAGATTGAAAAGGTGGGGGGTCAGCCTGTCAGTGCTCAGACCATACTCCGCACACTACATCAAATTGGTCTGCATGGCTGTCACCCCAGAAGGAAGCCTCTTCTGAAGTCTCTACACAAGAAAGCCCGCAAACAGTTTGCTGAAGACATGTCAACAAAGGACATGGATTACTGGAACCATGTCCTATGGTCTGATGAGACCAAGATTCATTTGTTTGGTTCAGATGGTCTCAAGCATGTGTGGCAGCAATCAGGTGAGGAGTACAAAGATAAGTGTGTTATGCCTACAGTCAAGCATGGTGGTGGGAATGCGATGGTCTGGGGCTGCATGAGTGCAGCAGGTGTTGGGGAGTTACATTTCATTGAGGGACACATGAACTCCAATATGTACTGTGAAATACTGAAGCAGAGCATGATCCCCTCCCTCCGGAAACTGGGTCGCAGGGCAGTGATCCAGCATGATAATGACCCCAAACACACCTCTAACACGACCACTGCTTTATTGAAGAGGCTGAGGGTAAAGGTGATGGACTGGCCAAGCATGTCTCCAGACCTAAACCCAATAGAACATCTTTGGGGCATCCTCAAGCGGAAGGTGGAGGAGCGCAAAGTCTCGAATATCTGCCAGCTCCGTGATGTCGTCATGGAGGAGTGGAAAAGCATTCCAGTGGCAACCTGTGAAGCTCTGGTAAACTCCATGCCCAGGAGAGTTAAGGCAGTTCTGGGAAATAATGGTGGCCACACAAAATATTGACACTTCAGGAACTTTCACTAAGGGGTGTACTCACTTTTGTTGCCGGTGGTTTAGACATTAATGGCTGTATATTGAGTTATTTTAAGGGAAGAATAAATTTACACTGTTATATTAGCTGCACACAGACTACTTTTCATTGTGTCAAAGTGTCATTTGGTCAGTGTTGTCCCATGAAAAGATATACTTAAATATCTGCAGAAATGTGAGGGGTGTACTCACTTTTGTGATACACTGTATACGTATATATATATATATATACATTCTATAGATTTTAACATAAATATTATCAAGCCTTCCTCCAGTCCACACCACAAGTAAAAAGCAACTTGGTGTTTCTGGGTGTTGCCAGATCCATCATAAACCTGATAAACATAAATGAATTAAAGGCAGTGATGGATCTGGTCACATGAACCACATGTGATCTCATTCCTCAGCACAGTTCTAATGGGATCTGTGTTCAGATATGGTTCAATTCTTCAGTTTTATTTGTTTTGAGGGTGAGGGAGGGCACGTGGGTACCGACATTCACTGGCGAGGCATCAGGCTGGCATTTATCCGTCTTCCTTTGTGCTTGTGCAAAAGTATTTGGTCACCTGACCATGATCTTGCTGGACTTCTGATACTGACTTGTTTTGTCCCACCCACCTTTTGCAGCTGAGATGACAAGATTTCGAAGCGACTGAGGGAATTTCTCCAAATTCAGACTAAGCAGGTCAGACACTGATGGTAAGCCAGAAGTCCTGGCTCATGGTTGACGTTCCAATTCATCTCAGAGTTGGGATCAGGTCTTTGTACAAGGCACGGAAGCAGCTTCACCATCTTCTTGTCAAACCATGTGTTTATGGATCCTTTTTGATTTATGCATTTTCTTTCATTTTTTCCTAATTTATCATAGCCAATTTGTCTCTCTGATGCCATACAAGGAGGGTATATTCTCCTGGCACATGCTCCCTCAGTCGGCCATACTTTGGTGGATTCGCACATGAGGCCAGTCTCATGCATGGAGAGTCACATACTGATCTCCACATTCCTCCACTTCTGTACAAGCTCCTCAGGCTACTAACCAGGGTCCTTACACAGCGTTCTTCCCCACCCAGCAGACCTTAGTGGCTGATTTTGTCTGCTGCAGAGACTGTAAATTGTGCCCAGTCAACTGGTAGCTGAGTTTCGAACTGCGCCACCTGGGTTCCTGTACCTAAATTTTTTACTTTCAGTCATATAGTTTTTCAACATTTCAACTATTTAGTAACAGAAAACTGTCAAAAATCCTTGCAACAACAAGACCTCCGTTTAACTAAACAAACACAAAACAAGGAAAATCTAGGAATAAAAAATACTGACAAGAAAAAACAAGAAACGTAAATAAGAAATAAAATCCAGGTCTCTGAAAGCCATATCTGCGTGGCTCTGACGGATGTGAGACGTCACAGGTACAACAGCACAATAAACTCAAACAGGAGTGAAGTTCTGGAGGACGACAGACGCATCAGACCTCAATTCTGTTCATTCAGCAGTGTGAGCTTTTCATCTGAACCTCAATGATTCAAACAATACAACAGAGAAATGAGTCTTTATTCACACAGAGCAAGAAACAACCTCATCACTGCTCACTGATAAAACACACGTTCTATATAAAACACTGTCAAGATTTAACAGAGATAGATAGATAGATAGATAGATAGATAGATAGATAGATAGATAGATAGATAGATAGATAGATAGATAGATACAGTGCCTTGCAAAAGTATTCAGCCCCCTTGAACTTTTCAACCTTTTGCCACATTTCAGGCTTCAAACATAACGATATGAAATTGTAATTTTTTGTGAAGAATCAACAACAAGTGGGACACAATCGTGAAGTGGAACGAAATTTATTGGATATTTTAAACTTTTTTTAGAAATAAAAAACTGAAAAGTGGGGCGTGCAATATTATTCAGCCCCCTTGCGTTAATACTTTGTAGCGCCACCTTTTGCTGCGATTACAGCTGCAAGTCGCTTGGGGTATGTCTCTATCAGTTTTGCACATCGAGAGACAGAAATTTTTGCCCATTCTTCCTTGCAAAACAGCTCGAGCTCAGTGAGGTTGGATGGAGAGCGTTTGTGAACAGCAGTTTTCAGCTCTTTCCACAGATTCTCAATGGGATTCAGGTCTGGACTTTGACTTGGCCATTCTAACACCTGGATACGTTTATTTGTGAACCATTCCATTGTAGATTTTGCTTTATGTTTTGGATCATTGTCTTGTTGGAAGATAAATCTCCGTCCCAGTCTCAGGTCTTTTGCAGACTGCAACAGGTTTTCTTCCAGAATGGTCCTGTATTTGGCTCCATCCATCTTCCCATCAATTTTAACCATCTTCCCTGTCCCTGCTGAAGAAAAGCAGGCCCAAACCATGATGCTGCCACCACCATGTTTGACAGTGGGGATGGTGTGTTCAGGGTGATGAGCTGTGTTGCTTTTACGCCAAACATAACGTTTTGCATTGTGGCCAAAAAGTTCGATTTTGCTTTCATCTGACCAGAGCACCTTCTTCCACATGTTTGGTGTGTCTCCCAGGTGACTTTTTATAGATATCTTTGAGAAATGGCTTTCTTCTTGCCACTCTTCCATAAAGGCCAGATTTGTGCAGTGTACGACTGATTGTGTCCTATGGACAGAGTCTCCCACCTCAGCTGTAGATCTCTGCAGTTCATTCAGAGTGATCATGGGCCTCTTGGCTGCATCTCTGATCAGTCTTCTCCTTGTTTGAGCTGAAAGTTTAGAGGGACGGCCGGGTCTTGGTAGATTTGCAGTGGTCTGATACTCCTTCCATTTCAATATGATCGCTTGCACAGTGCTCCTTGAGATGTTTAAAGCTTGGGAAATCTTTTTGTATCCAAATCCGGCTTTAAACTTCTCCACAACAGTATCTCGGACCTGCCTGGTGTGTTCCTTGGTCTTCATGATGCTCTCTGCGCTTTAAACAGAACTCTGAGACTGTCACAGAGCAGGTGCATTTATACGGAGACTTGATTACACACAGGTGGATTCTATTTATCACCATCAGTCATTTAGGTCAACATTGGATCATTCAGAGATCCTCACTGAACTTCTGGAGTGAGTTTGCTGCACTGAAAGTAAAGGGGCTGAATAATATTGCACGCCCCACTTTTTAGTTTTTTATTTCTAAAAAAAGTTTAAAATATCCAATAAATTTCGTTCCACTTCACGATTGTGTCCCACTTGTTGTTGATTCTTCACAAAAAATTACAATTTCATATCGTTATGTTTGAAGCCTGAAATGTGGCAAAAGGTTGAAAAGTTCAAGGGGGCTGAATACTTTTGCAAGGCACTGTAGATGGATAGATAGACAGACAGACAGACAGACAGAAACAGACAGACAGACAGACAGACAGACAGACAGACAGATGATAGATAGATAGATAGATAGATAGATAGATAGATAGATAGATAGATAGATAGATAGATAGATAGATAGACAGACAGACAGACAGACAGACAGATAAATGACAGACAGAACGACAGACAGACAGACAGACAGACAGACAGACAGACAGACAAATAGATAGAAAGACAGATAGACAGACAGATAGATTGATAGACAGTTAGATAGATTATAGATAGATAGACAGATAGACAGACAGATAGATAGAAAGACGCAGGCAGGCAGGCATGCAGGCAGATGATGGATAAAATATATAGACAGATAAACAGACTGACAGAGATAGGCAGGTAGATAGACAGATGGCAGACAGACAGACAGACAGACAGACAGACAGACAGACAGACAGACAGACAGACAGATAGATAGATAGATAGATAGATCCTTTATTAGTCCCACAATGGGGAAATTCACATTGTTAAACAAGAAATGGTAACACATTGGTAGAGTAGGAGATAAAAAAAACCAGCAACCACATTGTGCTTCCTAAGGAGCACACTATGGTAACACGAAAAAAATCTCCTTACAGCACACAAGCACATGTAAACATAAGAACATAACATAGTCACACAACGAGCCACGGGTTAGGGATGTGGGGATAGGAAAAGTAACCAAACTACGACAAGCAGCCCCAGCGATTCGCAGCCAGTATGCCGGCGCGCACTGCAGACCCGTCCTGCCGTATTGGTGGGATTAAGCTAAGAGAGTGGAGACGTTGGGTTGGGGTTCGGGAAAAGTTCTGTCAATCCTCCATTCCTGCAGCAAGAAAAGTCTGTACGAAGTTCGCGATAACAGGGCTGTCTTACTGCCCAGAATGAAAAACAGTCAGTGAAGGGGGGTAGGTACATCGCAGCAGGTCCTCTGGAGGAATTTACTTATCAGCGAGGCCGTAGATGATAACAGGGGAGCCAAGAGCAGAAATGACTGTTGTTTTGTCTGAGCACTAATAAAAATTTAACACAAACTCTCAGAATGAATGCGTCTCTGGTTCATCTCATTTCGCAAAACCGTTAGTTTCTCCAAGATTAGTTAAATCCATATTGCGACTACTATTCACAGTCTGAGTTCCAACGGCTCTGCCCACCATCTCAATCAAATTGGGCAGTTTCTGGGGACCTTTGACAACTGACCGAACTCTTTTAATTTCCCGATACAGCAGGGCAAAGCCTAATCCAATCAGCAAAAACCCCACAATCAAAATTCCGAATAGGTAAACATCCTCTACGTCCTCCAACGAAAGAGGTGCCAGGCACACGACCCTCCACTTCCCCCACGAGTCCATCGCGTATCCTGCCATCTGCGTTCCGTCGGGGCATGTGGGTTCCCCCAAACCCGAACTTCTCGATGAGAAGATGGTGTTAATAGCATTCAGAGACCATTTAACCAATTCCATAATTTGTTCTTTGAGGAGCTGTGCTAAGAAAAACTCTGTAGAGTAGAGTAGACAAGACAATACAATACAGGAGAAGCCAAGCAGGGAAGATAGGGGAGGAGGAGGGAAAAGTGCGTCCGTCTTCCACGAGAGCGAGACTTAGATAGATAGATAGATAGATAGATAGATAGATAGATAGATAGATAGATAGATAGATAGATAGATAGATAGATAGATAGATAGATAGATAGATAGATAGATAGATAGATAGAAACAGACAGACAGACAGACAGACAGACAGACAGACAGACAGATAGATTCGACAGACAGACAGGTAGATAAATTGAATGGATGGATCGATTAAAAAATATTTGGACAGCTGACCATGAGCTTGTTGGACGTCCCATTTAAAAAACAGAGTGACCTCGGTGTGATCTTTTTAGCTACAACAACAGCTGCTCCTCTGAGAAGTCTTCTCACCAGACTTACATTTTTATCGCTTGATGGATAGAAAGCACCTAAACACACACACACACACACACACACACACTAAATCCAATAACTTCTGCTCTACTTGCACTTCTAATCTCTAGGATTTTAGATAGGTCGATATAAAGATAGTCACTTTGAAGAAGCAAACAGTTCCTACAGGTGTCCCAATTTTTTTTTGATTACGTACAAACCCGCATCTGTTTAAAAGCCGTGTTGGAACAGAATGTTAAGCCCTTTAGATGAGTTCTTTAAAAATATTGCACTGCAGGATACAGTGTGTTGCTTTTGTATTGGTAAGAAATTGGAAATTGATAATAAAGAGAGACAGACCAGTATTACCAATAAAACTGTAGGTTTCTATACTGTGCTCTGAGACACCTCGCCTCTGGCAGGTAAAAAGAAGCGATCCACGGCTGTGTGCATGTCAGAAGGGTCATGTGACTGCCTTGGACATCCTCAATCAGTGGTGGGGTGGCGGCATTAATGAGAGAGGGATTTTTATGTGGAAGAGCTTGACTCACCAGCAAAGAGACTTGAACTCAACCTCATTCTACATCTTTGGCATGAATTGGAATGTAGACTGTGAGTCAGGGGCATTGGCATTGCTAAAGGACATACAAAACTAAGGATGATGATTGCGATGGTGAGGAACACTGTTGCCATAGTAACCAGATGCTGCATGTCCGGCATTATGAGCAATCCTAAGGTTTCTAGGCAACAGATGTGCGTGTGGAGTGGGTGTTGCACAGCAACACGTGTCTGGAGGACCTGGGTTCCGTCGTCCCTGCGTCCGAAAGGGTTTCTTCCAGGTACTCTGGTGTACTTCCACCTCACAACCAACATGCAGAAGGTAGATTGGCTGCTGTAAATTGTCTCTATGCAATGGCTGCGATGGATTGGCATGTATTTCCAGTGGTACAGGACCCGCTGCTGTCCTGACCAGGATTGAAATAAACAAACAGATAAAATGATGCAGACACACACACACTTAGACTAATCAGAGTGATGGATGGATGCTGCTGTGTTCTCACAGTTGGAGTTGTGAGAAATGAACCATGGCAACAATTGCTTAGCGACCATGCATCATTACACACACACACACACACACACACACACACACACACACACACACAGAAAGAAACAGACATAAAGACTAAAAGAAAGAAGAAGAGATTGAAAGTCTACAACCCAACATTAGCATGTCAAAATAAGACCTAGAATGCATGCAGAAGGTGGATTGGCCGCCCTAGATTGTAAGTGAGGGAGTAAGTGTGTAAGTGTGTGTTGCCCTGTTTAGGGTGTATTACTCTTTTGTTCTCAGTGTCTCAGAGTGGCACCCACCGCAACCCTGATCAGCTGCATGATGGTGCATCGGGTAGTGTGGATGCAGCGCAGCTCCAGGGTCCTGGGAACCAGGGTTTGAACCCATGCAGACGAAGGGAAAACATTTAAAACCCCTCACAGACGGCCGCTCAGGTGGCGCAGCGGTAAAAACACACACCAGAACCAGAGCTGGGATCTCGAATACATCGTATCAAATCTCAGCTCTGCCTGCCGGCTAAGGCTGAGCGGCCACATGAACAACGATTGGCCTATTGTTCAGATATGGGCGGGACTAAGCCGGATAAGGACTCTCTCTCTCTCATGACTGGTGCAATTACGACCTCTGCAGGCTGACTGATGGTGCCTGCACAGAGATGAGAAAAGAGTGCTCTTAGGGTGTGTCTCTCTGTACACAACGCTGAGCTGCACTGCACTCGTCAAAGTGCTGGTGATAAGATGCATACGGCATGCTGCCCACGTGTCGGAGGGGGCGTGGGTTAGCTTCGTTCTCCCCAATCAGAGCAGGGATCGGCATTGGTGGAGAGGAAGCATGACCGCAATCGGGCAATTGCACGTGCTAAAAAGGGGAGAAAAAGCATAAACAAAAAATATACAGCACAGTGGTAGCTGGGCGATTAAAGTAAAGGACTAGTAACTAAAAGGTTGCTGGTTCAAGACCCTCATCTGCCAGGTTGCCACTGTTGGGCCCTTGAGCAAGGCCCTTAACCCTCAGTTGCTTGCAATGTGTACAGTCTCAATTGTAAGTAGCTTTGGATAAAGGCATCTGTACAGGGCAGTTGTAGCCTAGAGGTTAAGGTACTGGACTAGTAAGCAGAAGATCGCTGGTTCAAACCCCACTACTGCCAGGTTGTCACTGTTGGGCCCTTGAGCAAGGCCCTTAACCCTCAATTGCTTAGACTGTATACTGTCCCAGTACTGTAAGTCACTTTGGATAAAAGCGTCTGCTAAATACCGTAAATGTATATATATATATATACAGTGTATCACAAAAGTGAGTACACCCCTCACATTTCTGCAGATATTTAAGTATATCTTTTCATGGGACAACACTGACAAAATGACACTTTGACACAATGAACAGTAGTCTGTGTGCAGCTTATATAACAGTGTAAATTTATTCTTCCCTCAAAATAACTCAATATACAGCCATTAATGTCTAAACCACCGGCAACAAAAGTGAGTACACCCCTTAGTGAAAGTTCCTGAAGTGTCAATATTTTGTGTGGCCACCATTATTTCCCAGAACTGCCTTAACTCTCCTGGGCATGGAGTTTACCAGAGCTTCACAGGTTGCCACTGGAATGCTTTTCCACTCCTCCATGACGACATCACGGAGCTGGCGGATATTCGAGACTTTGCGCTCCTCCACCTTCCGCTTGAGGATGCCCCAAAGATGTTCTATTGGGTTTAGGTCTGGAGACATGCTTGGCCAGTCCATCACCTTTACCCTCAGCCTCTTCAATAAAGCAGTGGTCGTCTTAGAGGTGTGTTTGGGGTCATTATCATGCTGGAACACTGCCCTGCGACCCAGTTTCCGGAGGGAGGGGATCATGCTCTGCTTCAGTATTTCACAGTACATATTGGAGTTCATGTGTCCCTCAATGAAATGTAACTCCCCAACACCTGCTGCACTCATGCAGCCCCAGACCATGGCATTCCCACCACCATGCTTGACTGTAGGCATGACACACTTATCTTTGTACTCCTCACCTGATTGCCGCCACACATGCTTGAGACCATCTGAACCAAACTAATTAATCTTGGTCTCATCAGACCATAGGACATGGTTCCAGTAATCCATGTCCTTTGTTGACATGTCTTCAGCAAACTGTTTGCAGGCTTTCTTGTGTAGAGACTTCAGAAGAGGCTTCCTTCTGGGGTGACAGCCATGCAGACCAATTTGATGTAGTGTGCGGCGTATGGTCTGAGCACTGACAGGCTGACCCCCCACCTTTTCAATCTCTGCAGCAATGCTGACAGCACTCCTGCACCTATCTTTCAAAGACAGCAGTTGGATGTGACGCTGAGCACGTGCACTCAGCTTCTTTGGACGACCAACGCGAGGTCTGTTCTGAGTGGACCCTGCTCTTTTAAAACGCTGGATGATCTTGGCCACTGTGCTGCAGCTCAGTTTCAGGGTGTTGGCAATCTTCTTGTAGCCTTGGCCATCTTCATGTAGCGCAACAATTCGTCTTTTATATATATATATATACAGGTCCTTCTCAAAAAATTTGCATATTGTGATGAAGTTCATTATTTTCCATAATGTAATGATAAAAATTAAACTTTCATATATTTTAGATTCATTGCACACCAACTGAAATATTTCAGGTCTTTTATTGTTTTAATACTGATGATTTTGGCATACAGCTCATGAAAACCCAAAATTAAAATCTCAAAAAATTAGCATATTTCATCCGACCAATAAAAGAAAAGTGTTTTTAATACGAAAAAAGTCAACCTTCAAATAATTATGTTCAGTTATGCACTCAATACTTGGTCGGGAATCCTTTTGCAGAAATGACTGCTTCAATGCGGCGTGGCATGGAGGCAATCAGCCTGTGGCACTGCTGAGGTGTTATGGAGGCCCAGGATGCTTCGATAGCGGCCTTAAGCTCATCCAGAGTGTTGGGTCTTGTGTCTCTCAACTTTCTCTTCACAATATCCCACAGATTCTCTATGGGGTTCAGGTCAGGAGAGTTGGCAGGCCAATTGAGCACAGTAATACCATGGTCAGTAAACCATTCACCAGTGGTTTTGGCACTGTGAGCAGGTGCCAGGTCGTGCTGAAAAATGAAATCTTCATCTCCATAAAGCTTTTCAGCAGATGGAAGCATGAAGTGCTCCAAAATCTCCTGATAGCTAGCTGCATTGACCCTGCCCTTGATAAAACACAGTGGACCAACACCAGCAGCTGACATGGCACCCCAGACCATCACTGACTGTGGGTACTTGACACTGGACTTCAGGCATTTTGGCATTTCCTTCTCCCCAGTCTTCCTCCAGACTCTGGCACCTTGATTTCCGAAAACAGTACTTTGGACCACTGAGCAACAGTCCAGTGCTGCTTCTCTGTAGCCCAGGTCAGGCGCTTCTGCCGCTGTTTCTGGTTCAAAAGTGGCTTGACCTGGGGAATGCGGCACCTGTAGCCCATTTCCTGCACACGCCTGTGCACGGTGGCTCTGGATGTTTCTACTCCAGACTCAGTCCACTGCTTCCGCAGGTCCCCCAAGGTCTGGAATCGGCCCTTCTCCACAATCTTCCTCAGGGTCCGGTCACCTCTTCTCGTTGTGCAGCGTTTTCTGCCACACTTTTTCCTTCCCACAGACTTCCCACTGAGGTGCCTTGATACAGCACTCTGGGAACAGCCTATTCGTTCAGAAATTTATTTCTGTGTCTTACCCTCTTGCTTGAGGGTGTCAATGATGGCCTTCTGGACAGCAGTCAGGTCGGCAGTCTTACCCATGATTGCAGTTTTGAGTAATGAACCAGGCTGGGAGTTTTTAAAAGCCTCAGGAATCTTTTGCAGGTGTTTAGAGTTAATTCGTTGATTCAGATGATTAGGTTAATAGCTCGTTTAGAGAACCTTTTCATGATATGCTAATTTTTTGAGATAGGAATTTTGGGTTTTCATGAGCTGTATGCCAAAATCATCAGTATTAAAACAATAAAAGACCTGAAATATTTCAGTTGGTGTGCAATGAATCTAAAATATATGAAAGTTTAATTTTTATCATTACATTATGGAAAATAATGAACTTTATCACAATATGCTAATTTTTTGAGAAGGACCTGTATATATATATATATATAAAAAACCTCACAGACAATGACCAGAGGTGAGGACTGAACCCAGGTGTGAGAAGGCGTGTTGTTTTCGCACCACTGTGGTGATCTAATGTTTTTTTATTATTATTTCTAAATCATCTATGAAGAAAATAAATGAGAAACTGTACCGGAAATCATAATCGTGAGTGGGAGGCATGTCTGTGTTGCTCCTGCCAAATGTGTATGTGTGTGCGTGTGTGTGTGTGTATGTGTGGCCTGTAGATATTTTGGTCAGGAGTGGTTAGAAGGTTCGTACCGTGCCAAGAGAATCCGCGCCACCCACAAGACAGGAGAGACGATATTGGCGTATTGTTATCATCGCTCATCAGGTCCCGGTTGTAGAATGAACGCGTAGGATGAGCAGTGTGTGTGTGTGTGTGAGTGTGTGTGTGTGTGTGTGTGTGTGTGTGTGTGTGTGTGTGTGTGGGCACGCTGTTCATTCTGAAGCTCTCTAAAGGTCTGAGACCGAAAGCTAAAATATCCCCCATCATTTTGTGTGTGTCGGTGGGTGCGGTACACGGAGCGTAAGTGTGTGGACGCCTGAAGATTTTACAGCTTTTACAGCCTCACACACACAAGCACAACTATCAATCATATAAAGGAAATGATATGCTTCTAACTTTGCAGCAACAGTTTAGGGAAGGTCCTTTCCTGTTTCAGCATGAGCGAGCTCTATAAAGACATGAAGAAAATCTGCACCTCCTGACCTCTGGAATGAACTGGAACACCAACTGAGACTTTCTTGACCATCATCAGTGCTCAGATATACACATGCTTCCTCGTAATGTGTAGGTGAATGGGCACAAATTCCTTCAGGCATACTTCAAAGTCTTGTAAAAGTCTTCTCAGATGAGATGTGAGATGGTCAAGTGCCCAAATACATTTGGCCAGCTCCACTTACCATATAGAAGCACTTTGTAGTTCTACAATTACTGACTGTAGACCATCTGTTTCTCTGCATGCTTTGTTAGCCCCCTTTCACCCTGTTCTTTAATGGTCAGGCTCCCCACAGGACCCCCACAGAGTAGGTATTATTTAAGTGGTGGGTCATTCTCAGCACTGCAGTGACACTGACATGGTGGTGGTGTGTTAGTGTGTGTTGTGCTGGTATGAGTGGATCAGACACAGCAGCGCTGCTGGAGTTTTTAAACACCTCACTGTCACTGCTGGACTGAGAATAGTCCACCAACCAAAAATATCCAGCCAACAGCGCCCCGTGGGCAGCGTCCTGTAACCACTGATGAAGGTCTAGAAGATGAACAACTCAATGACCAACCAGGTAGGAGTGTCTAATAGAGTGGACAGTAAGTGGACACAGTATTTAAAAACTCCAGCAGCACTGCTGTGTCTGATCCACTCATACCAGTACAACACACACTAACACACCACCACCACGTCAGTGTCACTGCAGTGCTGAGAATGATCCACCTATAAATACCTGCTCTGTGGTGGTCTTGGAAGAGGAGGCTAACAAAGCATGCAGAGAAACAGATTGACTACAGTCAGTAATTGTAGAACTACAAAGTACTTCTAATAGCGGTTCAACTTTATTTTAATTAATCATAATTAAAGCAAACCGGATGCACCGACCACAGTTTGGAGAGAGTCTGAATACTTATTTTTTATTCTTAATTAATATTCAAAAAATGGAAATTATATTCATATATTCAAAATCAAAACCAGAACGTGAAGAAGTGGGCAAAACGTAAAAGGAAATGACTGCTTTCTGAATCTACTGTACACACACACACACACACACACACTCTTCCACTTGCTGAATAATACAAAGCAAACACTGACCTACTTTTTCTCCGGGAACAAGCAGGAGGGAAAATCAGGAGTGGAATCAAAAGAAATGGGAGAGTGGAGCGATACAAAAATATACTGATATATCTAAAACAGTATTTATTTATTATATATTTATTAGGATTTTAACGTCATGTTTTACACACTTTGGATACATTCATGACAGGGCAGGTAGTTACTGCTTACATAAGATTTATTCACAGTCATGGACAATTTTGCATTTCCCAGAGAAACCCCACACAGACACGGGGAAAACATGCAAACTTCACACAGAAAGGACCCTTGCTGTGAGATGACGGTGCTACCCACCGAGCCACCATGCCGCCCATAATCCAAAAGGCAGTTGTAGCCTAGTGGTTAAGGTACTGAACTAGTAATCTGGGTTCGATTCCCAGGTGGAGCGGTCCGGGTCCTTTTTGTGTGGAGTTTGCATGTTCTCCTTGTGTCTGTGTGGGTTTCCTACAGGAGCTTTGGTTTCCTCCCACAGTCCAAAGACATATAGTCAGGTTAATTGGGCTACTAAAACTGCCCTAGGTAAGTGTGTGTGTGTGTGTGTGTGTGTGTGTCTGCCCTGCAATGGACTGGCGCCCCTGTCCAGGGTGTTACTGTGTGCCTTGCGCCCATTGAAAAGCTGGGATAGGCTCCAGCCACCAACCAATAACCCCCCCCCCCCCTTCCCAGGAACCCTAATTGGATAAGCAGTTAAGAAAATTAGTGAGTGAGTAAGTATGTTCTTGATAGGGTGGCATAGTGGCTCGGTGGGTAGCACTGTCGCCTCACAGCGAGAAGGTCCTGGGTTTGATTCCAAGGTGGAGCGTCTGGGTCCTTTCTGTGTGAAGTTTGCATGTTCTCCTTGAATCTGCATGGGTTTCCTCACACAGTACATAAAACATGGTCAGGTTATTGGAGCAACTAAAACTGCCCTAGGTGTGTGCGTGTGTGTGTGTGTGTGTGTGTGTGTGTGTGTGTTCGTGTGTTTGCCCTGTGATAGACTGCTGACCTGTCTGGGATGTTTCCTGTCTCTCGCCCAGTGAATCAGACCCACCGCGACCCTGAATAGGATAAAGTGATGATAAAACAGACAATGAATGAACTAATAATTCACGACAGACGTGTTTTTGGTGGTTTCTTGTACTAAATCTGATCATTTGGATGAATTTCCTTACCAGCACAAGGACTAACACACTCTGAGCTTCCTTTATGCAGGTTTTTTTTAACTCTCAGGCGTGACTCAGTACCGGAAGACCTGCAAACATTTATTCATTTAGAACGTTTCAACAAGTAGGAATTATTAATATGAATGACAAAGACCTTCAAACGCTCAGCAAAGTGCGTCAGATGTGCGGCAACACTTTACCAAAATCATCCATCAGTAGGTCTACATTCAGCAGGATTCAGCCAGTGTGGCTGTGACCATATATACATAATATACATTAACATTTACATTTTCAGCATTTAGCAGATGCTCTTATCCAGAAAAGCTTCCACAGTAATTGTTTATTCATTCTAGTTCAAGTAGAAAACTTGAAATGATGTTAATAATGTTTAATAATTTTTGGCATTTAGCAGACGCCTTTATCCAAAGTGACTTACAGCACTGTGCATAACTGAGATTCTACTCTCTCTAGGGTGAGACAGTGAAGCAGTGAGTTCAAACGGATTTAGAGACTCCACCATACCAGTATGAGCTTAGTCCAGAACTGCTGCTATGTATAAGACCCCCTCCATGGGAGGATTTAAAAAAGGTGGTTTTGAAGTATGTATTCTGGACTGAGATCAAGTCTGCTGATGTCTGTCTACTCTGCATTGAAAGTTCATCTATGATCTGATTTCATGTTATTCATCCTTGTTTTTCCAAATTAATGCTCAAAATTTAGTAATTCTTAGATCACTACATAATAGCTCCACTCACAGTGCAGCGGAAATGCTTGGAGGAGAGCACTGCTGTATATTGACCAGAGATGTTCACAAGTCACAAGATATGAGTCCGAGTCAAGTCACGAGTCTTTAACTGTGGCAGTATATTGTTTAAGCAATCAAGGGTTAGAGGCCTTGCTCAAGGGCCAAACAGTGGTAAGCTGGCAGAAGTGGGGCTTGAACCAGCGACCTTTTGATTACTAGTCCAGTATCTTAACCACTAGGCTACAACTGCGCTAATTTGATGTTAATAATAATCGAAAGATAAAAAGCATATAAAACATTTCCATATTTTTAAACATTAGTACTTATTTATACATTACCTGTCCAAAAGTATTCGGATGCCTGACCAGAAGCTTGTTGGATGTTCCAGTTTTAGACTTTTCAGCTAGAACAACAGCCGCTCTTCTGAGAAGGCTTCTTACAGGTATGTCTGCGGGAATTTGTGCCCATTCACTGTATGGCTGGACACTGGTGTTCCTCAAAATACCTCAGTTGATGTTCCAGTGCATTCCAAAACTGTTCAGTTGGATTTTAAACCTAACTTTTGACCTAGCTCGTCATGTTGGACCAGGAAGGCATTTTCCCTAAACTTCCCTAGGCTGCAAAATTATGGTAAAAAAACAGGCCCTGCATCACCAGGTTAATAAAATCCCTTACGGAGGTGCTTTTCAGCAGACAAAGACAAAGAGACCCAATTACAGACACATACTTAAAGAAAACCTCCCTCAGAGCTCATCCAGATCAGACTGGGGCGACACCAGTGACCCAGCAAAGTGGTTTCAGGTCAAGTCTTCAAATGTCTTTAAGTGGCTCAGACTTAAACCTTAATGAACATCTGTAGAGAGACATGAAGACAGCAAAGAAAAGCAGTTCACAGATGCATATCCAATAGGAGATACAGTGTATCACAAAAGTGAGTACACCCCTCACATTTCTGCAGATATTTAAGTATATCTTTTCATGGGACAACACTGACAAAATGACACTTTGACACAATGAAAAGTAGTCTGTGTGCAGCTTATATAACAGTGTAAATTTATTCTTCCCTCAAAATAACTCAATATACAGCCATTAATGTCTAAACCACCGGCAACAAAAGTGAGTACACCCCTTCGTGAAAGTTCCTGAAGTGTCAATATTTTGTGTGGCCACCATTATTTCCCAGAACTGCCTTAACTCTCCTGGGCATGGAGTTTACCAGAGCTTCACAGGTTGCCACTGGAATGCTTTTCCACTCCTCCATGACGACATCACGGAGCTGGCGGATATTCGAGACTTTGCACTCCTCCACCTTCCGCTTGAGGATGCCCCAAAGATGTTCGATTGGGTTTAGGTTTGGAGACATGCTTGGCCAGTCCATCACCTTTACCCTCAGCCTCTTCAATAAAGCAGTGGTCGTCTTAGAGGTGTGTTTGGGGTCATTATCATGCTGGAACACTGCCCTGCGACCCAGTTTCCGGAGGGAGGGGATCATGCTCTGCTCAGTATTTCACAGTACATATTGGAGTTCATGTGTCCCTCAATGAAATGTAACTCCCCAACACCTGCTGCACTCATGCAGCCCCAGACCATGGCATTCCCACCACCATGCTTGACTGTAGGCATGACACACTTATCTTTGTACTCCTCACCTGATTGCCGCCACACATGCTTGAGACCATCTGAACCAAACAAATTAATCTTGGTCTCATCAGACCATAGGACATGGTTCCAGTAATCCATGTCCTTTGTTGACATGTCTTCAGCAAACTGTTTGCGGGCTTTCTTGTGTAGAGACTTCAGAAGAGGCTTCCTTCTGGGGTGACAGCCATGCAGACCAATTCGATGTAGTGTGCGGCGTATGGTCTGAGCACTGACAGGCTGACCCCCCACCTTTTCAATCTCTGCAGCAATGCTGACAGCACTCCTGCGCCTATCTTTCGAAGACAGCAGTTGGATGTGACGCTGAGCACGTGCACTCAGCTTCTTTGGACGACCAACGCGAGGTCTGTTCTGAGTGGACCCTGCTCTTTTAAAACGCTGGATAATCTTGGCCACTGTGCTGCAGCTCAGTTTCAGGGTGTTGGCAATCTTCTTGTAGCCTTGGCCATCTTCATGTAGCGCAACAATTCGTCTTTTAAGATCCTCAGAGAGTTCTTTGCCATGAGGTGCCATGTTGGAACTTTTAGTGACCAGTATGAGAGAGTGTGAGAGCTGTACTACTAAATTGAACACACCTGCTCCCTATGCACACCTGAGACCTAGTAACACTAACAAATCACATGACATTTTGGAGGGAAAATGACAAGCAGTGCTCAATTTGGACATTTAGGGGTGTAGTCTCTTAGGGGTGTACTCACTTTTGTTGCCGGTGGTTTAGACATTAATGGCTGTATATTGAGTTATTTTGAGGGAAGAATAAATTTACACTGTTATATAAGCTGCACACAGACTACTTTTCATTGTGTCAAAGTGTCATTTTGTCAGTGTTGTCCCATGAAAAGATATACTTAAATATCTGCAGAAATGTGAGGGGTGTACTTACTTTTGTGATACACTGTAGTTCTGAACTGCAGGCAGGCCTGTCTAACGGCTCTGCATCGTCTTGCTAAAATAAGCATCCCTAAAAAAGATTTACATTTTACATTTACAGCATTTAGGAGACGCTTTTATCCAAAGCGACTCCCAGTTGTGACAATATATTGTCTAAGCAATTAAGGATTAAAAGCTTTGCTCAAGGGCCCAACAGTGGCAGTCTGGAAGGGGTGGGCCTTGACCCGGCAACCTTCTAATCCAGTACCTTAACCACTAGGTTACAGCTGCCCTAGATAAAGCACATGTTCCTTCAAAATGCATAGATACCCATTAGAACTAATGTTTTTACATTTACATTTACATGTCTACAAAATACACAAATCCATTATTTCTAAAAACAATTTGAAAGGTGAACTCATGACACTACAGCATGCTCTACACTTTGTGGCTATTACTTTTAGATGAGGTTGAGCCCAAAGAGCGGGCAGCGGCTTTCATAGATGTTGTTGGTACACTTTTGCTTTGTATAACAGAGCCAAAACTTGTATTTGTGAATGCATTAACAAATTGTGCTTGTCCTAATTATTGGTTTTTAATGCAGTGCCATGAGGGCTCATGTCCTGCCCTGAGGCTCTAATGCAGGGGTGTCCAAACTTCTCTTGTTGAGGGCCAGATGGAGTAAAAAATACACAAACACAGGGCCACAGACTCTTTAGTAATAAAACAAATAAAAATAGAGCTCCTGATTACTAACAAGTACACTTCCTTTTTATTAGAGTGAATAATCATCTATCGTCCACAGTGTCGTGTAAACTAAGATTTAGCCAATTTCACTCACTAGTTAATAATCCTAATGGGAAGATTATTATACTTCTTTAAATCAAACATACCCACTTCCCTCTGAACTCAGTGAAATCTTCTGCATTCTGTGTCTAGTTTTTATTTCGCTGGAGCCGCCGCATTTGTCCAAAAACTGGGGAACGTTAATGTAGGCGTAACATTAATGTTTTGAGTCAGGGGGAAAGAAGACGGGGAGAGTTTTAGATTTGTTTTATGTGAGAGCCACACAGAGTTCAGACTCATTCAAAACCATGTACATGATTAGAACGAAATGCAGATACTTAGGTCTCGGTGTGTGTAAACATAATAAAATATAAGATATAAATAGCAAAAAGAACTATGTTAAGTAAAAATAAAACTTAAGACTTTAAAAAAAAACTAGAAGAAATAAAGTTCAACTAGTTCAAACAGTTCAAGCTGTTTTTTAAAAACTGCTTAATAGGGCACAATTCTAATTTAATTTCTAAAATACCTCACAAGTTTGGACACCCCTGATTTAATGGTTTACCGAGCTTGACTTGGAGGAAGTTTTGGAGGAGCAGGAGCTTCTTTCTTGCATTACTGAGTGGTAGCCTCTAAGCTCATGGTGATGTAAAGCTCACTTGACTGTGGACAGTTTAATTAGTTTTCAGTAGCTCATAATTCATGTTAATCATATTTTCATAAAGCCTACAACAAATAGAATTTAGATTTCTGAAAGTATATTAATTTCTTGGATGAAGAAGTGTGTTTTCTAACTTGTGGATAAACTTCCCGTGCGCTCTGATTATAAACATGCTAAAGAAAATGAGAACGGAAGATGAGAAAAGAGAATAAGAACAGGAGAGTACAGACAGTAATCAGTGGAGAGAGGGAATGAAAGAAGGTAAATTGATTATTCACGCGTGAAGGGCAAAATCAACTGATCCTTTGAGAAGAGTCGTTCACTGTAATTAAGTTAAGCAGACAGGTTACGCAAGAGAGAGAGAGAGAGAGAGAGAGCGAGAGAGAGAGAGACAGAATTCTGAATATAGTTACTTAATAGTAAAACTTAACTTAAGAGTTTTAGGTTCATATTTAAATATATTTGGCCTTATTTCAATTGCAAAAACTCCCTATGCAGCAGTAACACCGTCTTCTGTTTTACCCAGTCTCACTAAATAGTTCATTTACCTTATTAACTCTCTCTCTCCTTTAGCTGCAGTTTTGTGTTTTGCTGAACTGGCATCTTTATTGGAAACTTTGCAGGTCATGCATTCAGCTTCCCAAGGATCCCGACTGAGACGAAAACAGGTGAATTCGTAGGTGAATTTTCATTTGTGCTTGAAGAGAGAAGTGTGAGAAGGCGGGATCTAAAGAGAAAAGTGAAATCAGTTCAATAACATGCAAAGAACACAAGAATATAAGACTACAAATGCCGAAACCTGGACATTTTTGGTCATTTAGAAATCCTGGCCGGCGCATTTTTAGGTCCAACAAAGAGGACATGTCCAAAAAAAAGAGGACATACGTGTAACAGGTATTATTTATTTATTTTATTATTTTTTATTTTCATTTTAAATCTCTATGTCCTAACTCCTGGCATTTTTATTTAAATTATAGTGATGGACAAATGTCATAATATATTTATTTTCTATTTTCTACTTTTTATTGCTGTATTTCAGTTTATTTATTTATTTATTTATTCTTGGGGCGGGGTTACTAAGTCATCTGTTGCGTCAGGCAGTCTGTTTGGAGCACTGCTGGAGAGAGATTGGTAAAACGTAAGCTCTTCATTATAAAAATGCTTAAAGCTTGCTGGACATCTCATTCCAAAACCCAAGCTCACATTTCCAAGACAGAAACCCCACTGATTGGACATTCTGCTGTAACCATGTGACTCTAGATTTATCTGGCTAGTAAATTTAAAAGCTAAAACGATGTAAGAGGGGTGCAAAGCTGGACGATAATTATAAATTGCTAGAACATCAAAAAGCAGCCGGACTATTGCTGGGAAGACTGTTGATTTAAGCCACATCACTGCCATGTGTCACTGTTGGACCCCTGAGTCAAGGTCCTTAAACCTTGATTGTTTAAACTGGATTCAGTAACAAATTTAAGTCTTGGTAAATCATTGTAAATTGCATTATGGGGTTCTTTCCTTGACTTTCCCTTTTAGTTATGCTGTAATAATTGGGGCTGCCAGAGTCTAAAACTGTTTTACTCAACTAGCATTGTGCATTATTTAACTACATTCTCTGTTGTTTTACTCCGAGGGCATTCTGATGGAAACCTGTTTACCCGCCGAGGTTAAGGATTGAAGTCGAGACTGCTGTGCCAACAATGCTGCTCCTGCCGGATGTGACGGGTCTGGAGTAATTGCACCAAGAATGACAAGAACTCACTACAGACTTTATTGAAGACTAGACCGAATAATAACTCTATTATTATTTATTTATTTATTTATTGCCAGTTATAACTTTTAGTTCATTTAATTCTGTGTTTGTATGATTTGTGTAAATCCTACTTATTTAAAGTATCCTCCAGGCCACCCAAGAAGGATGAGTCTGCTGAGTCCTGCTGGTTCCTCTCAAGGTTTCTTCCTGTAATTTTCAGGGAGTTTTTCCTTGCCACTGTCGCCCTCGGCTTGCTCAACAGGGGTTTTTGTATCTGTTGGTCCTGGATTTTGTAAAGTTGCTTTGAGACAATGTCTATTGTAAAAAGCGCTATATAAATAAAGTTGACTTGACTTGACTTGTACTTGAGTTGGGGGGGGGGTTCTCCTGACCCTACTAATTAATACTAGGAGCCACTAAAAAGAGGTAAAAACAACAGTTTGGGGCGGGGTTGTTAGTTAGCTAAACTGTAACTTCAGGCAAAACTTCAAGCAAAAGAAGCTAGCCGATTTTAGCGTTCATCAATACGCAGATGAAATCTAATTCAGAAACTTACAGTGATGATGATGATGATGATGGCTGGTTCCTCGCGTGCAAGGATCATGGGAAAAAAGAAGATGATTTCAGCTTTTACAAGCCCTCTGGTGACTAAAAAGGCTGATGCGTGAGGTGCACGTTCTGTTGCATCTTGGGCAGATGAAGGAAGGAACTGGAGCTGTTATTGGTTGATTCTTTGATCCCTCTTTCTGCCTCCTACGCTTCTCTTTTGCTGCATCGCTCCTCTCGTGTTCAAACTTTCTAGCGGCTCTTCTGATGGAATAGCGCCACTTGTCATGATCAAGTGCTTCCTGTTGCCATGTCTGGTGCTGGATCCCATCCAATGACAGCTGCTTCTTTAGTTGGTTTTTGAAGCGTTTTTTGGGAGGGCCGCAGTCACGTTTGCCTTGTTTCAGCTCGCCAAGGAAGACAGCTTTAGGCATTCGTGTGTCCTCCATCCTTGCTACGTGTCCAGCCCAACGAAGTTGCTGCTGTAGCAGTATGGACTCCAGACTGGGCAGGTTGGCTCGCTGGAGAACCTCTTCGTTGGTGACGTAGTCTTGCCACTTGATACCAAGGATGGAACGGAGGCAGAATTGATGGATGCACTCCAACAGCCTGATCTGTTTGCAGTATAGGACCCAGGTTTCTGAACCATACAATAGGGTAGGGACCACCACAGCTCTGTATACCTGGATTTTTGTTGTCCAAATGCGCTGCTGGCTCGGGCAAGTCTGTTGTCAAGATCTTTACTGACAGTTGCGTCATTGGAGATGACGCTGCCCAGGTAGGTAAACTGCTCGACTGCATTCAGACTAGTGCCATCGACGCTGATCCGTGGTGGGCTGTACGCTTCTTGTGAGGGAGGCTGGTACATCACTTCTGTCTTTTCCAAGCTGATGGTAACGCCAAAGGTCTTTGCAGCTTCAGCAAAATGGTCAACAATGTGCTGCAATGCTTCCTGGGTGTGAGCGAGAAGGGCACAGTCATCAGCCATTTCCTTTGCTTCACGAAGCATCATGCTGAAGAAGATGGAGAACAAGGTAAGAAACTTACACTATATAAGTAATAAAGTGTATTACAAGCTAGATTGATACTTACATTAGCATACAGCGCCTCCTCCTCCTCTGCCACCCTAATAAAGACGTGACCAGTAATGGTAATGAAGGCAGGCAGTCGAGATGAGAAATGGTACGGTACTGTTTAGGAGTTGACCCATCATGTGTCACTGTATAATTCGTGCTCTGGTGGTGGATTGTTGGTTTTCATGACATGTCTGTGGTAAAAAGTAATTAATTCATTCATTTATTGTCTGTTTTACTTTTGCTTTATCCTGGTCAGGGTTGCAGTGGGTACAATTCACTGTGCGAAAGGCAGGAAACACCCTGGACGGGTCACCAGTCCATCAAAGGGCAAACACACTCCAATTAAGCCTTCCAGAGCTCTCGGAGGAAACCTACAAGACATGTGGAGAACATGCAAACTCTACACAGAAAGGATCTGGACCACTCCACCTGGGAATCGAACCCAGAACCTTCTTGCTGTAAGGCGACAGTGGAAAAAGGAACAGGCAGGGATATTTCAATCCCATCATGCATCACTCATTCATTTAGACTCATTTACTCCTATAGACACTGTACAGCAGCCCACCCAACTCCTGGTATGTGAGTTTAAAAACATGGCATGGACTGTAACTGGAGGTGAGGAACTGGAGCTGTGCACCACCAACACTGGTTAAATTTAGCGCAGACCCTATTTTTACTCACACGTACATTTACAGTCGGGTTTGAATAGGAGGAAGTTCCAGCATTTCCTCATAAATCCTCTTTATTGTGGAAAATTCAGGCATGTCAGAACGTCTGGAATTCTGGGAATGAAGCGGCTCTGGTTTCTCGCAGCGTGATCCTGTTGGATTGATGGCTCGGTGGGTAGCACTTTTGCCTCACAGAAAGAAGGTCCTTGGTTTGATTCCCAGGTCGAGCAGTCCGGGTCCTTTATATGTTGAGTTTGCATGTTCTCCCCGTGTCTGTGTGGGTTTCCTCCCATTGTCCAGAAACATGCAGTCAGGTTAATTGGAGATACTAATTGTCTAGTGTGTGTGTGTGTGTGTGTGTGTGTGTGTGAGGTGACCATTTCTCTCTCTCTCACACACACACACTACAAAGTTGCATTGTTATTACTACCTAGATAAAATTTTGCTGTCACTGTTACCATTTTTACTTTAATTGTTACTATTTGCACGTTCTTTAAATTATATTAATTTTTATACATCTGTAACTATGTTGTATATATTTTACTATTATTTTCTATTTCCCTTTTATTCTTTTTCCTAAAAACTGTAATCTGCAATTAATAATCACAGTTAATAATCACAGTTCATCTAAGCTTTGGCCATACAAATGTCCTTATTTGTCATGCCAATAATGCTGCATGAATGTGTGTGTCTAAATGTGAGTGTGTATAAGTGTGTGTGTGTGTGTGTGTGTGTGTTTGCCCTGTGATGGACTGGTGACCTGTCTGGTGACCTTCGGCCCAATCGTGGGTGAATTGTACCCACAGCAACTCTGACCAGGATAATAAATAAATGAATGTCGCACACATTCTGAGATGATTTGCTCTCCGAACCACAGCAGAAGTGATGGATTATGTCAGTTATCACAATCAATAATCACAGTCCATAATCACAGTTAATAATCAGTCAATAATCACAGTCAATAGATGCAATTAATAATCACAGTCAATAATCACAGTCAATAATCACAGTCAATAATCACAGTCAATAAACGCAATTAATAATCACAGTCAATAATCACAGTCAATAATCGCAGTCAATAAACGCAATTAATAATCACAGTCAATAATCACAGTCAATAATCGCAGTCAATAATCGCAGTCAGTAAACGCAATTAATAATCACAGTTCATCTAAGCTTTGGCCATACAAATGTCCTTATTTGTCATGCCAATAATGTTGCGTGAATGTGTGTGTGTGTGTGTGTGTGTGTTTGCCCTGTGATGGACTGGTGACCTGTCTGGGGTGTTTCCCACCTTTGGCCCAGTGGATGGTACCCACTGCAACTCTGACCATGATAATGAATAAATGAATGAATGAATGTCGCACCACATTCTGAGATGATTTGCTTTCCGAACCACAGCAGAAGTGATGGATCATGTCAATAATCACAATCAATAATCACAGTCCATAATCACAGTTAATAATCAGTCAATAATCACAGTCAATAAGTGCAGTCAATAATCACAGTTAATAATCACAGTCAATAATCAGTCAAAATTCACAGTCAATAATCACAATCAATAATTATAGTCAATAATCACAGTCAATAATCAGTAAATAATCACAGTCAATAATCGCAGTCAATAATCACAGTTAATAAGTGCAGTTAATAATCACAGTCAATAATCGCAGTCAATAATCACAATCAATAATCGCAGTCAATAATCACAGTTAATAATCACAGTCAATAAGTGCAGTCAATTATCACAGTTAATAATCAGTGAATAATCGCAGTCAATAATCACAGTCAATAATCACAGTTATTACAGTCAATAATCAGTCAATAAGCAAAGTCAATGATCGCAGTTGATAAACACAGTCAATACTCAGTTAATAATCACAGTTAATAATCAGTTATCACAGTCAATAATCACAGTCAATAATCACAGTTATCACAGTCAATAATCATAGTCAATAATCAGTCAATAAGAAAAGTCAATAATCGCAGTTGATAAACGCAGTCAATACTCAGTTATTAATCACAGTTAATAATCACAGTTATCACAGTCAATAATCACAGTCAATAATCAGTCAATAATTGCAGTTAATCACAATTAATAATCACAGTTATCAGTCAAGAATCACAGTCAATAATCACAGTCAACAATCACAGTCAATAATCGCAGTTATCATAGTCAATAATCACAGCCAATAATCGCAGTCAATAATCACAGTTATCAGTCAATAATCACAGTCAATAATCACAGTCAATAATTGCAGTTAATCACAATTAATAATCCCAGTTATCAGTCAAGAATCACAGTCAATAATCACAGTCAACAATCACAGCCAATAATCGCAGTTATCATAGTCAATAATCACAGCCAATAATCGCAGTCAATAATCACAGTTATCAGTCAATGATCACAGTCAATAATCGCAGTCAATAATCACAGTCAATAATCACAATCAACAATCACAGTCAATAATCACAGTCAATAATCACAGTTAATACAAAGATGAATCTGACAGATAAATAAAATAACTTTATTTTCTGATGAGCCTGCCGTTTCCAGCTTCACCTTTTGTCTCCGAATCGGCGCTAATTTGTTTGAAACCAATTAAGGAGTGAAGTCACATGTGATTAATTAAAACCCTGAACCGAGAGTGTTTGGGTGTGAAATGCAGTAATGAAATTAAATCCAGACACTAAAAGCACCTGCGTGACTCAGAAAAGAAAAACACAGAGGAGTGACTCAAGTTATAAAGCAAAACCTATCAGCTACTGTTAACGTCAGAGGTTTAGATTTACTCCTCACACACAGTCTTTATATAAAAACATTCATTCAGTCATTTATTTAGTCATTCATTCATTCATTCATTCAGTTATTCATTCATTTATTCATTCATTCATTCAGTTATTCATTAATTTATTCATTTATTTATTCATTCATTCATTCATTCATTCAGTTATTCATTCATTTATTCATTCATTCAGTTATTCATTTTCATTCATTTATTCATTCATTTATTCATTCATTCATTCAGTTATTCATTCATTCATTCAGTTATTCATTCATTCATTCATTCAGTTATTCATTTATTCATTCATTCATTCATTCATTTATTCGTTCATTCATTCAGTTATTCATTCATTTATTCATTCATTCAGTTATTCATTTTCATTCATTTATTCATTCATTTATTCATTAATTAATTCAGTTATTCATTCATTCATTCAGTTATTCATTCATTCATTCAGTTATTCATTCATTTATTCATTCATTTATTCATTCATTTATTCGTTCATTCATTCAGTTATTCATTCATTTATTCATTCATTCAGTTATTCATTTTCATTCATTTATTCATTCATTTATTCATTCATTCATTCAGTTATTCATTCATTAATTCAGTTATTCATTCATTCATTCATTCATTCATTCAGTTATTCATTTATTCATTCATTCATTCAGTTATTCATTCATTCAGTTATTCATTCATTCATTTATTCATTCATTCATTCATTCATTCATTTATTCGTTCATTCATTCATTAATTCATTCAGTTATTCATTCATTTATTCATTCATTCAGTTATTCATTCATTCAGTTATTCATTCATTCATTTATTCATTCATTTATTCATTCAGTTATTCATTCATTTATTCATTAATTCATTCAGTTATTCATTCATTTATTCATTCATTCAGTTATTCATTCATTCAGTTATTCATTCATTCATTTATTCATTCATTCAGTTATTCATTCATTCATTTATTCATTCATTCATTCATTCATTCATTCATTGATTGGCATTCTGTCTGGGGTGTTTTATGTGGTAAGATAGGAAAAATTGGTAGGTAATAAAACATTCTTACTGGTCTGTTACATCTAAGAACATGCCTTTTTTAAAGAATGAGCACAAATTCCTACAGACACTTTCCGAAAAGCTATTTATGGATGGTGACTTTTGATTTAAAAAGGGACAGTGGTAGCCTAGTGGGTAGAACATTGGGCTATCAACTGAAAGTTTGAATCCCAGCTCTGCCATGCACCCATTGTTGGGCCCTTGAGCAAGGCCCTTAACCCTGTCTGCTCCAGGGGTGCTGTACGATGGCTGAACGTGCGCTCTGACCCCAGCTTACAAATGAGCTTGGATATTCATTGTACTGTACACGTGTATCATCTGTATATATATGATATTCTATAAACTCATAGTCAGTTGTCCACATACTTTTGTCTATACAGTCACCTATAGCTAACAGGCTCCTAGAATCACGTACCCCTCTCAGATGTACACTGGTAACAGAGTGGACGTGATACACTCCACAGTGTGAGAGAATCACGTCCAGATTTAGATGTGAGACTCACTGATCCGTCACGTCTCATTAGTTACAGCAGATCACCCTCCAGATACTGCGAGATCAGCTCCACAGCGCTCACTGGTGATCCAGAGAGGAACATCCTGTACCTTTCACACCCCTCTCACTCTGCAGAGGAGTGTTTGTGTTGTGTCAAGCCCAGGGTGATGTATTCTATTTATTTACTTTATTAGGACACTTAGATTTTACACACTTTTGTTACATTCATGACAGGACAGATAATTACTGGTTACCCATGATTCATCAGTTACAATTACAATACAGTACAATTTTGTATCTCCAGTTCACCTCACTTGCAGGTCTTTGTACTGTGGGAGGAAACACAGACACGATGAAACTCCACACAGAAAGGACCCGATCTGCTCCACCTGGGAATAGAACCCAGAACCTTCTTGCTGTAAGGTGACAGCGCTACCCACCAATCCAGTGCTTGACTGTGGACAGTGTAGTCCGTGTTTCAGCAGCTATTTTGGTGGTTCCTGGATGGCACCTGGTCCAGACGAATTTGCTTTCAGCTTCAGGTGACAGTCTGGGGTTTCCTCCTGACCTTTTTAACAAGTGTAGTCAAACTAGCCTTTTTTATGTGGGCAGAGAGAAGTCAACTTTAGTTTTTTTCTTGTCTAGATTTTTTGTAATCTAGTCGTATCCAGTCACCCGATTGCATTTTGCTTCCTCTCTACTGATCCTGATTGAGGTGAGCGAGACTGACACACGCCCCCTCCGCCCTGCATCTTTTCACCTGCACGAGGTGAGTTCATATGCGGATCAGCTTTGTGTACGGTGAGCCACACCCTGATCCTCATTATTCCCCGACAACAAGCCAATAGTTGCTCATCAAGCCACCCAGCCAGATGGCAGAGCTGAGTTCCATCAGTCCGTCCATCTAACTGTCTGTCCGTCCATGCATCTAACTGTCTGTCTGTCCGTCAGTCCATCTAACTGTCTGTCTGTCCGTCCATCTGTCTGTCTGTCCATCTATTTGTCTGTCTACCTGTCTGTCTGTCTCTCCGTCCTTTCATCTACCTATCTATCTGTCTGTCTGTGTCTGTCTATCTGTCTGTCCATCTATCTGTCTGTCTATGTGTCCTTTCATCTACCTATCTGTCTGTGTATCTGTCTGTCTGCCCGTCCATCTGTCCGTCTGTCTGTCTGTCCGTCTATCTATCTGTCTATCTATCTATCTATCTATCTATCTATCTATCTATCTATCTATCTATCTATCTATCTATCTATCTATCTATCTATCTATCTATCTATCTATCTATCTATCTATCTATCTATCTATCTATCTATCTATCTATCTATCTATCTATCTATCTATCTATCTATCTATCTATCTATCTATCTGAAGAGCTGAGTTTCGAACCGTGAGCTGAGTTTGAAATGTCAGCTCTGGTGTGCTAGCGTGTTTTACCGCTGCACCACCTGAACGCCTTAGTCAGTTGTAGTTAACGGCCAGTTTAGACTAAAACCTAAAAGCACTATTTTTATTTATAATTTATCATTTTATTTAGAATGTATTCAGCTTTTATAACCAACATACAAATGCTTTTCTGACTGAATAGGCACAAATTCCCACAGACATACTTAAAAATCTTCTGAGAAGCCTTCTCAAAAGAGTGGCTGTTGATCTAGCAGAGAAGATCACACTGTTTTAATACCATTTGATTTAAATACGGGACATCTGACAAGCTCACGGTCGGGTGTCCAAATACTTCTGATTTTATGTACGGCTTCCTATGAACACAGATGAAAGGCGAGTGCTTCCCTCTCCAAAATAACAAGAAACTACACAAGGCATTATGGGAAAACGCAGAGAGGAAAACCACGCCCACAATCAGTGTACAAACAACAGGAGCTTTGAGGAACTGAACCAATAATCTGTTTACTGGGAGGAAAAAATAAAGTTCCTTTCTAACATTCCTTTCTCTAAGCTACAGCTGATGCAGGCGACTGAGGCTCTGGATTTCATTTCCTGTACAGATTAGCCTCACAAAATCCAGGTCCAAACGCCCTAATGAACAGCACTGAGAGAGAACAGCAGCGAAAGTACAACTGGCAGTGAAATGCTTCTGTTACTGCTCAGCCACAGGCAGGCAGACCAGTCCAGTACCCGTACCCTCTTCTTCTGCAGCCATACCTTTGTAATGTGTGCAGCAGGTGGTTTTGCATCGTCTTGTTGAAAAATGCTGGACGTCCCTGGAAAAGACGACGTCTTGAAGGCAGCACATGTTGCTCTAAGATCTCAATGTACTTTTCTACAGTACATTAATGCTGCATTACAAAAGTGTTAATGACCTTCACCAAGGGCACTGACACACCCCCATACCATGACAGACCCTGGCTTTTGGACTTGTTACTGATAACAGTCTGGATGGTCCTTTTCATCTTTGGTCCGGAGCACATGGCGTCCATTTTTTTTTTCCAAAAAAAGACCTGGAATGCTGATTCATCTGACCACAATACATGTTTCCACTGTGTGATGGTCCATCCTAGATGCCTCAGAGCCCAGAGAAGTCGCTTCTGGACATGGTTAACATGAGGCTTCTCTTTTGCACAGTAAAGTTTTAAGTGGCATTTATGCATGTAACTCTGTATTGTAGAGCTTGATAAAGGTTTGATAAAGTAATCCCTCACCCATGTGGTTATATCAGCTATTGTTGAGTGGCGGTTCTTGATGCAGTGCCGTCTGAGGGATTGAAGATCACGGGCGTTCAGCTTAAGCTTGCATCCTTGGCCTTTACGCACTGAAACTCCTCCCGATTCCTTGAATGGTTTAATGATATTATGCACTGTAGAAGGAGAAATATGCAAATCCCTTCCAATCTTTCTTTGAGGTTTATTGTTTTTAAACATTTCAATCATTTTCCACACATTTGTTGATAAACTGGATCCTCTGATCATCTTTGCTCATCAGAGACTCAGCCTTTCCTGGATGCTGCGTTTTACAAAACCATGATTACAATCACCTGTTCACATCACCTGTTTAAAATCACAATTATTTAGTTTTTTCACCTCATTACTAGCCCTAAATTGCCCCCGTCCCAACTTCTTTTTGGAATGTGTTGCAGACCTGAAATGTAGGAATGGATGTTTATTAATAAATGAAATGAAGTTGAGCAGATAAAACATGAAATATCTCAGGTTCATCCTGTCTGTAATCAAATAGTCAAAGTAAATGTGAGGTTTTTGTTGTATCTGAATCCTCCATACTGTCCCAACTTTTTCTGATTTGGGGTTGTAGATCAATGGTTGCATTTTTATCAACTGTGTTATCCTGGGTGTCCTGGTCAGTGTAGCAGTGAATCCAGTCCATACTTTGGACAGGGCACCAATCCATAGTGGACACCTGACTGGTTGATAGCACTGCTGAGATTCGAAATGTAAAAACCTCTCTCTTTTTTGATTATTTTCATTATTATTTAAAATACTTTGTTCGTCTCTGCCTGTTAAACACTTTATGTTGGTTTGGAACACAGTCTGTTACGCACTTTGTGCTGATTTGGAACACAGTCTGTTCATGGCTGGATTACTGACCGGGCCAGTGGGGCCAGCGCCCAGGGGCCCTTGAGGTCAGGGGGCCCTGGCCCAAAACATTTTGCGATGCCTATCAACATTTATGATACAATATATTTTAATTTCCGAGGGCCCTCCATTTTAAGGATCCTCTGCCCAGGGGCCCAGACTATCCTTAATCTGTCCTTGAGTCTGTTACGCACTTTGTGCTGATGTGTTAATGGGTTAGTGAATATGGATAATGGTGAATGAATATATGAATGATTTATACACACAGATCTGAAGATCCACTCACTTCTTTCCTGCAGGTCTCCAGGGCGATGCCTCCTACGCCTGTATGTGCTACAGATTAGTATTTATTACTACACACACACACACACACACACACACGTGTTACACATAAATGACTGCACATCACAGACCTGGGTTCCAACCTCACCTCTCAACACTTCTTGCTTTGGCACCATGTCACTGCTCACTGAGGATGAACGTGAGGGATCTCAGTGTGTGTATTAAATAAACAACACCGACACCTGCTGGCCAAGAAAGGAACTGTAATAAACTGAACTGCACAAACTGAGCGAATAAAAGCGTTTACACATGCTGAAGATAATGCTCATTTATTTATGTTCTGTTTTACCACCACTTGGTTCTATTCAGGGTCGCGGTGGCTCCTTGGGTTTACTGGGCAAAAGGCAGAAAACACCTAGACAGGTCACTAGACTATCACAGGGCATTTCCAATTAGTCTGTCTTTGGACTGTGGGAGGAAACCAGAGACACACACACACATACATACACCCATTCACTTATAGGGCAATTCAGTGTCTCCAATTAACTTGACTGCATGTTTTTGGACTGTGGGAGGAAACCGGAGCTCCCAGAGGAAACCCACGCAGACACGGGGAGAACATGCAAACTCCACACAGAAAGGACCCGGACCACACCGCCTGGTAATCAAACCCAGGACCTTCTTGCCAGGCACCACATTCCTCATCAAAATGCTTTGATATTTCTCTAAATCCATGATGCCAGTCACACGGTCAAGATCACCAGCTCCTGCAGCAGAAAAACCTCCCCACATCATCACTGACCCTCTTCATGCTTGACCATAAGGACAGTATTCTTCTGGCCATAAGCCTTGTCTTTCTTGTACTAGATAAACCAAATCACTGATCCATGTGGGCAGACAGTTCCAGTTTTGATCCAGTAACAGGGTTTTTTCTTCATAGTCCTGATAAGATTGCTAAGATCTCTGGATAAAATTTTGGGATTTCTCCTACGGCCAGGCAGGAAACCTCCTCCCAAACTCCCAGTGGTGTCTCTAGCAACATTTAAAGTCTTTTTTTTTATCATTTTATTTCTGCATTTTCTCCCTTTTTCTCCCAGTTTATCATAGCCAATTAGCCTTCTGCTGCTGAGGACCCCGATCCCGTCTGAGGAGGGTGTATTTGACTCCCTCCGATACGTGTGCAGTCCATCGACGCGTTATTTGTCCGAACTTCGGTGGACAGTCACATGCTGATCTCTGCATTCCTCCACTTATCTACAGGAGCCTCGGGCTACTAACCAGGGTCTTTACACAGCGACAAAGGTCCCAACCTCTTTTTTAAAAGATAAAGCCAGATAAAGCCTGGTTATTGAGTCCCAGTGGTTTAATCATGTTGTAACCCAACTTTAGGTCCTACAGACTAGCAGCAAGTTAGCATTAGATCAGCATTAATATGTAGGGATTGATTCATTGTGACATGGCAGTGAATGGATGGATACTTTATTTATCCCGAGGTAAATTATTGAATGGGATTTGATTAAACTTGGACTTGGCCGGGATTTGAACCTGGGTCCTCTCATACCCCAAGTGAGAATCATACCCCTAGACTCTCTATTTCCTCGGCTGGTCCCGTTAGGGGTCGCAGGCGGATCGTGATCCGCATCATTGACTTGGCACAGTCTTTACGCCGGATGCCCTTCCTGACACGACCCTCCCTATTTATCCGGGCTTGGGACCGGCACTACAATGCACTGATTTTATGCATCCTAGCGGCTGGGTACCTCTATAGGACAATTCAGTGTCTCCAATTAGCCTGGCTGCATGTTTTTGGACTGTTGGAGGAAGCCAGAGCACCCGGAGGAAACCCACGCAGACACGGGGATCCCCACCTGGGGATCGAACCCAGGACCCTCTTGCTGTGAGGCGACAGTGCTACCCACTGAGCCACCATGCCGCACAGCTTCCATTTATTCTATCGTTTAATTTACGAGTGTAATTTAATGACTGATGTGAAATGTGGCTCTTTTCTTTACAAATCTGTGGAATCTGTGATTTTTTGATAAACAAGGTCTGTGAAATGAAGCACATTTTTCTGTGAATTTAGTAGGACCCTATGTATAAGTTTTAGCAAATCTAAAATCTGACCAATCAATTCCTCAGACGTAACAGCGTAGAGCAGAAACGACACGGAGGCAGAGAAGTGTGAAAGATTTTAAATTAATTTATATATAAAAAAAATGACCCAGTGAAGCAGAACATGGATCTTTTTCTTCTGTTCTTGATTACAATCCTCATGAACACACAAACTGGGAAGAGAATAAAGAGTTCCGGCTGAAACTGGACCGAGAGGCGACGGCGATGGAACCAGGTGGGATGGAAAACCAAAATCAGCATGATGAATGAGTGAGTGAGTGAATGTTTTTATCTTCGGTTCCCAGTTGTGTGTGTGTGTGTGTGTTTTTAAGTCACATCTTGCTTACAGGTGCTCATATGAAATAAAAAAAGATCAGGTGCAACAAAACAGCTCTGAACTCAATAGAAAAAAAATACGGGACCAAAATGACACTTATTCGATCAACATTTCTCAATAACGACAACAAAAAACTAACTTTGTTTCACAAAAAAAGAAAAGTACTTCCAATATCAATAATGTACAGTTCGTTTTTTTCTTGTTTGTTTCTATAAATGTCACAAAAAACACAAAAACGAACAAAACCCCCCATATAACATACAGTATAAAGAAACATACTGCTGAACTTTCTCACCGAGATCCGACTGTGTGTGTTTAAATACTCGGTCACACCAGAAACTCGTGGTTTTGATTCGATTTGCATAGTGGGCGTGTTCAGACTGACACTGAAGGACTTTATCGGTCATTTAAATCAATGGAATGAACTAAATCCAGATCCTGTCTCAAATTTAAACAAACGAAAAGTATGTGGACACCCCTCATGACCCTTTCTTAGTGGCGTGCCTTTATTTGTCATATATACACTAATCCTCGTTTCTACACTCACTGTCCATTTTATCAGCTCCACTTACCACATAGGAGCACTTTGTAGTTCTACAATTACTGACTGTAGTCCATCTGTTTCTCTGCATGCTTTGTTAGCCTCCTCTCCCAGGACCACTACAGAGCAGGTATTATTTAGGTGGTGGATCATTCACAGCACTGCAGTGACAATGACATGGTATGAATGGAGTTTTTAAACACTGTGTCCACTCACTGTCCACTCTATTAGACACTCCTACCTAGTTGGTCCACCTTGTAGATGTAAAGTCAGAGACGATCGCTCATCTATTGCTGCTGTTTGAGTTGGTCATTTTCTAGACCTTCATCAGTGGTCACAGGACACTGTTGCCTGGATATTTTTGGTTGGTGGACTATTCTCAGTCCAGCAGTGACAGTGAGGTATTTAAAAACTCCAGCAGCGCTGCTGTGTCTTATCCACTCATACCAGCACAACACACACTAACACACCACCACCATGTCAGTGTCACTGCAGTGCTGAGAATGATTCACCACCCAAATAATACCTGCTCTGTAGTGGTCCTGTGGGGGTCCTGACCACTGAAGTACAGCATGAAAGGGGGCTAACAAAGCATGCAGAGAAACAAATGGACTTCAGTCAGTAATTGTAGAACTACAAAGTGCTTCTATGGTGGAGCTGATACAATGGACAGTGAGTTAAGTGATTTTACTTTTAGCCACAGTGTAGTACAGTGTTAAAGGGCAATATGCGAATTTGTAGATGCATATTTTGTCCACTTGATTTTCAGCCTAGGTGGTAATTTAAAACTGTTTTTAAAACTGTTATACTAAATCTTATTAGTATGGATGTAATTTCGCATCCTAAAACCTGGTGTGACCGAAGCTACAGGGTTTAGCTGCCAGAAGTGGAACTGATCAGATTTGATCCCAATCGAGTTGATGCGCAAGGCTCCGGGAAACACTCACAATCTTTTCTTAAGACTCCAGTACTGTCCTACAAGTTTTATAAATGAGCTGCCATTAGGAGGGTCTCTTAAAAATTCAGATCCGGCTCCAGTAGGGAACCAAATTTTGATCCGTTTGTTCTTGTCTGACGTGATCTTCTACCAAAAATACACATCTAAAGAGCCGTGAGGAACTTTGGCCTCCTAACTAGTATTTAGAAAGAAAGGAGGGGAACAAATTTGGTTTGGTTTTTTCTTAAAGGCACAGCTCAAATTAAAAAATGAAATCAGTGGAATGGGTCACATCCCAAACCACACACTATGGTACAAAACCAATAGTCCTAACAGGAACATGAATGAGCTGCATGATTATGGTGACTATAAATATTCCCATCTGACTATGGAAACAGTGGGACGCTCGGTTAAAGTACTGGACTAGTAATCAGAAGGTTGGTGGTCCAAGCCCCAGCTCTGCCAGGTTGCCTCTAGTAAGCCCGTTAACCCTCAATTGCTTAGATTGTATACAGTCACAACTGTAAGTCGCTCTGGATAAAAAGCGTCTGCTAAATGCCGAAACGAATGTGAAGTGCAGCAAATACTATAAGGGTTGTGTAGGAATAAATAGGATGAATTCTTTGTGGTTTGGGATGCAGCAGAAACTCAGTGAATTCTATGTGGTTTGGGTTGCAGCAGAAACTCAGTGAATTCTATGTGGTTTGGGATGCAGCAGAAACTCATAGTGAATTCTATGTGGTTTAGGATGCAGCAGAAACTCATAGTGAATTCTATGTGGTTTAGGATGCAGCAGAAACTCATAGTGAATTCTATGTGGTTTAGGATGCAGCAGAAACTCATAGTGAATTCTATGTGGTTTAGGATGCAGCAGAAACTCATAGTGAATTCTATGTGGTTTGGGATGCAGCAGAAACTCATAGTGAATTCTATGTGGTTTAGGATGCAGCAGAAAATCTCTCATGTGATTCTAAACATTTATTGACAGCAGTCGTGATGTGAACACTCAGCTCCTGAAAGCTGAAGCATTTCTGGTTCAACGTACAAGCTACCAGCAGAGCTTTTTCAGAGAGGCAGCGTTTTGAGAAACGACGGTGATGAAACGGGCCTCGTTCCAAACTGCACACTAGCAGTATTATAGCAGTATGATTTACAGTCGGGATTTGGAAACGACTAGATTAGGGGAAAAAATATGCGGTGTATTTTTGATATATGATCAGGTCTGAGCCAGTGAGAGAACTTGTTGTAAAACGTATTTGCATAGAAAACCAGTTCACTCAAAACTCATTTATACTGGAAGTCTGAGGGATGTTCCATCAAGAGCGATGGTGCTTTTAAAACATCAGCACTCGCTCTTGCTTCTGAAAATGACGATTATGTATGAAGAGCAGTTGTAGCCTAGTGGTTAAGGTACTGGACTAGTAATCAGACGGTTGCCACTTTTGGGCCCTTGAGCAAGGCCCTTAACCCTCAACCCTCAATTGCTTAGACTGTATACTGTCACAACTGTAAGTCACTTTGATAAATGCAGAAAATGTAAATGTAAGACCACGAAGATGCAATAAAAGTAGAATTTATTTGTACATTGGAAAAACGTTCCCTGTCCATGGATCAGTTCCATCCTTAGATCAGCAGTTTCTGGTGTTCAACAGGTGTTCCTAATAAATTGGCTGTTGGGTCTGTATACACGGCAATCAGGGGTCAGTTGGAAGGTTCTGTTAGCAGGCTATTCTAACCCGACCATTAGACAACCAAGATCTTCACACATTTTAATCTAATTTAGCTTCCTGAATGATTGTGAACCAGTTTAATATGATTTTATTGAAGTAAATTTAGGCCTACGCTTGTGGCTAATTAGATCCGCTGGGCATCAACACCACGACAGCTCGGTTGCGCTACTGGGTGACGTCAGATCGTTTTTTTCACTGCGAATCCCACTAGAATTTCATACCCAGATTATCTTACAGACGCTTGCATGTGGGACTTGGGTGTGTCTCAGCACTGTGGCAGTGGTAGCTCAGTGGTTAAGGTACTTGACTAGTAATCCAAAGGTTGCCGGTTCAAGCCCCATCACCGCCAAGTTGTTGTTCTTGGGCCCCTGGGCACGGCTCTCGACCCTCAATTGCTCAAACTGCATTCAGTGATAACTCTAAGTCACTTTGGATAACGGCATCCACTAGGCAAGCCATAGCCTAGTGGTTAGGGTACTGGACTAGTAATCAAAAGGTCACTGGTTCAAGCCTCACCACAGCCAGGTTGCTGCTTTGGGTCCTTGAGTCCCTTATCCCTCAATTGCTCAGATTGTATACCGTCACAGTACTGCAAGTCGCTTTGGATAAAGGCGTCTGCTAAATGCTGAAAACGAAATGAAAATAAATGCTAAACGTAAATGTGCGGAGTAGAAGTACCTGGTGTTAATCACTAGGACTAATTCGAGCAGCTTCATGCTGTTGTCAATCACGATTGATCTTTAGAATAAATAAAAACAAAAGCTCTTGACTCGTGTCAGTATGATTGTAGGTGTTACACAGATGAGCAGGTCTACTGATAATAGGTGTTCCTAATTAATCGGCTATTGGGTATGTATACACGGCAAAGCAAAAGCAGATGCTGTGGTCAATGATTGTGAACCAGCTCACTAAGAAGTTTTTTTGAGAATGTGTAGCCATGAGTAACTCTGGCATGTGCCAATCAATGCTTGTGGCTATTTAGATCCACTGGGCATCAACACCACGACAGCTCGGCTGCGCTACTGGGTGACGCCAAAACGCTTTTTTCACTGCGAATCCCACTAGAATTTCATACCCAGATTATCTTTGGGTGTGTCCCAGACTGTGCCGAGTCCTACTGAACTACTAAAAGTACGTGGTGTTTATCACTAAGGCTAATTTGAGCAATCGGGGTCAATCGGGAGGTTCTGTTTGCAAGCTAATGTGACTTGTAAGACTTTTACACATTCTAATCGAAATTATCCTCCCGAATAATTGTGAACCAGCTTTTTATGATTTTTCTTTGATTTTTCATGGGTAATACTTCTTTTCCTAGATGGTTGGCGCTGGGCATCAACACCACGACAGCTCGGTTATGCTACTGGGTGACGCCAAATCGCTTTTTCACTGTGAATCCCACTTACAGACACTTGCATGTGGGACTTGGGTCCTACTGGGCTACTAGAAGTACCTGGAGTTAATCACTAGGACAATTTAAGCAGCTCCAGGTACTCATCACGCCGTCCTCGCACCTTATACGCTTATTTCCTCAAGTGCCCAAAGGTGCAAAAGTATTGGGACGGTGCGTAAACGTTTATGTTTAGTTCAAAACCAGTTCCTGTTATTATTAATCAAACCTGTGCTGCCACCCAAAGAGTCAGGCTAACCACGTGTACATTAGGAGCCTCACTTAGGGGCCCAACAGTGGACAACTGGTCCGGCACCATTAAATAATAATAACAATATTGATACAGTAAAGTATCAATACAGTCCTAGAACACAGGTGTAAAAAAAAAAAAAAAAGTAATAAATAAATAAGTGACCAAATTCTTTTTTTTTTAATGTCTGTTTATTTACTGCACCCCTCCCTCCCTCCCTCCCTCCCTCCCTTCCTCCCTCCCTCCCTCCCTTCCTCCCTCCCTCCCTCCCTTCCTCCCTCCCTTCCTTCCTTCCTTTTTTTTCTCTCCACGCAATCCAGTCACCTCCGATCGGGGAGGGTCGACCACTTCTTTTCACCCGGCAGGGGCGGGGTCTTACAGAGCACAGTACCGTACTGTCATCTTTGATCAGCCCGCAGAGGTCAGCTGACAAAATTGCTCCCGTTTTAGCTGTTATCCTGCCCCCTACAGACAGGCAGTTAATTATGCGTCTGAGTAGGTGCTGAGTAGGTGCTGATAGCACAGCCAGGATTCGAATTTTAGAGCTGTGGTGGGCTGGCTTGTTTAACCGCTGCCCCAGAGACGAGGAGCCCTATTTTGGCCACTGTTCTACCCCCTACAGACACTTAATCGTGCGTCTGTGTAGTCGCCCATCTGGCTGATAGCAGAGCCGAGTTTCAAATTCCAGAGCTGGTGATCTCAGCTGTGGTGTGCTTATGTGTTTTTTCGCTGCCCTAGAGAAGAGGAGCCCTGTTTCACCCATTGTCCTCCCCACTACAGACAGGCAGCCAATTGTGTGTCTGTGTAGTCGCCCGTCTGAGTGATAGCAGAGCTGATAATCTTGAACTCCAGAGCAGGAGGTCTAAGCTATGGAGGGTTTGCAAGTTTTACAGCTGTGCCACTAAATGTACCAGAGAAGAGGAGCCCTGTTTCAGCCATCGTCCCACCCCTACAGACTGGCAGTTAATCGTGTGTCTGTGTAGCTGCCCAGCTGGCTGATAGCAGAGCCCAAGAATCAAATTCCAGAGCTGGAGAACTTAGCTATGGTGGGCTTGTGTGTTTTACTGGTGCCCCTGAAACAAGAAGCCCTGTTTCGGCCATTGTCCCACCCCTACAGACACACAGCCAATCGTGCGTCTGTGTACGCGGCTGGCCGAGTGATAGCAAAACCGAGATTCAAACTTCAGAGCTGTGGTGGGCTTGCTTGTTTTACTGCTGCCCCAGAGACGAGGAGCCATGTTTCGGCTATTTATCCTGCCCCCCCACAGACAGGCAGTTAATCTTGTGTCTGTGTAGGTGCCCGACCGGCTGGGTGATGGCCCAAGATTCGAATTTCAGAGCTGTGGTGAGCTTGCTTGTTTTATCGCTGCCCCAGAGCCCT